>NC_134486.1:87148191-87448191 GCF_040206685.1 Ascaphus truei
TCCGCCACAGCGGGCGCTGCAGTAGCCAGCGGGGTCCAGCCCATAGCTGTTAAAAAGTCACAAGCGTATGTGGTATGACTGCACTGTCAAACACATTAGACTGGTGACGTTCTATGGACTTTATTCAAACATTTGCATGGCAAGACGGCTACTACATCTGTGCTGCATGAACTACCTGTTGAAGGCTGAAATAAACTTGAAAAAGACTTGAAAAAGAAACCTATGAAGTTTATGAAGTGTTAATTTTCACAGTAGCCTTCCAGTATCAACCCTGTCATTATATCTCATTTCATCTCTATATCCTATCTATCTTTACCTATAAGGTCTTGAAGGCTTTGTCACATTGAATCTATGGAGAACCCTAATGTTGATCCCATAAAAGGTAGCGCAAGCTAGAACTAATTTACAGGGGACCAGCATGTCTGCTAGAATTTTGGATTGCAGGCTTGTAATAACATTACATATGTTACCGTTTCTTTTTGCAGGGCAGTTACAGTGATTTATATCCAGACTCTGATGATTCCAGTGAAGACCAGATAGAAAACAGCAAAAACACGTGGAGCTGCAAGGTTTGGTTATATTGATATCATTGTTTAACATTTACAGTTGTTCAACACTTTCTTGCATGTACCCCTTCTAACTTTATATCATGACTCCTTATTCTAGACGTTTTACTCTGGAACATGCTTTTCATCATGTTTCGTGTATGCTATTTGGCTATTATTATGCATTGCATTTAGGGCCGCAGACAGGGCTAGAGGTACTTCCCCATCCCCCCCATTTCACACTTTGAGCCCCCTCTATTTCCCCCCCCCCTTCCCATGTAATGCTCTCCCCTCCGTCTCACACTCTCTTCCTCACTTGCACCTTCTCTCTCCCCTTCCATCAATTAGCCAGCTCTCACTCAATCCCCCCCCCTGCCTCACATGTATTTCTCTCCCCTGCGTGTCTTTTCCTCACTCACTCCCTCACCCTCTCTTACATTCCCTTTCTCCTCTCACTCGCCCCCACCCTCCGTCAATTACCCCACTCTCACTCAATCCCCCCACCCTTACACAATCCCTACCACAAAATACAAACCAACCCCTGTTCCCTAATGCATATAAAAATACAGACTTACCTTGGAGATGGTCTCAGGTTTGCTCCTGATGCTGGCACGTGCCGGGCGTTTCGGAAACTGAGGCCCAGCTTGCTTCCGTGCACCAGTGTTTGAAGCTCGGCATGCGACAGAGTAAGAGAGGCCACGCAGCTGGGGGAGAGCCGGGCCCGGCAGCAACTACTTTGGCCGGCCACCGGGCCCAGGACACCTGTCCCGGCTCTCCCCCCCTGTTGGCGGCCGTGACTGCATATGCAATTAGTTAACAGCCCAGCTATTCACTTAGATTAGATCAATTAACAAGTACAGTATGGTACTAAGACATGTTTAAGAGCTGGACGACTCCTTATTGCTGTTCATTTTAAATTTGCCATATGCTGTTTTTTGTTCTCCATGGGGAGTTTTCTTTGTAGGCCGTGGTGAGGTCATCTTTAGTTGAGACACTGGGGCTTATTTATTAAAGTGATCGTGCCGTTTTGGCGCTACCACATAGCAAGTCCCATTCACTTTATTGAATAAGATATAAAGTTTGCAGTAATTATATACTTCTGGAATTCAGTGTAAAATCTGAATACGTTTTGTTTGTATAATTGTCGTAAGGGTGCTGTTTCTTTAAAGAAAAGCTTGTGTTCCCCCCCCCCGACATGTACTGTATGTACAGTAATACCTATGTGCAGCACATTCGTTAACTACTCATTCAGCACAAACCTTGGATTTTGACCCACAATACATACATGCAATGATTTCAAAAGAAATTTAAACATAGATTAATAACGCTATGTGTGTAACTCTTACAATCTTCAAAGAGGGTTAAAATTTTTTATATATATAAATATAAATATATATATATATATATATATATATATATATATATATAAAATTAACGCAGGTATTATCCATATAGTCTAGGATTGCTGTTAGCTACAATATGAGTGGGTTTGTACACATAAGTTTTTATGGATGTTTTATATACTAAAAATAAATGTTCATATATATTAATAAGCCGCATTCAGATCTGGTGGAATGTAGTTTATTTTTACCGATTTACTAAGTACTTACAAAGCTCATCAGCCTGTGCTCATGTACAGTATACATCTTCTTTAATGTCATTTATATAGCTAATATACTGTAATCAGCTCATCAGATTGCCTGTGCCAGAAAGCAGGAGACATAAAGGGACAGCCCCATCTAGTGGCAAAAAATAGATCTATTCTGGAGACTGTCAATGTAATTGACTTCTTTAGGCTGCCGCGACACGTGCTTGGCAAGCTCACTTTAATGTAATCAAATTACACGCGCACACGTACGCTTAGCAAAGCTAGGAGCTTGGGGAGACAGGGACAATTGATTTTCAATTGCGCTGAAGGGTCAGGTCGGTCAGCAACCAATCAGCACCAGTCAATGCACACATTGCCACACACACAAACATAGCACTGATCCAGCCAATGACACCCCACAACACACCCCCCCCCCCCTCCCAGGAGGACAGCCGAGCTCTCGTGCTTGGAGAGTTGGTGACATCACCGCTCTCAAGCATGAGTGCGCTCAGCGACGGCGTGACCGCAGCCTTAGAAAGAGCCATTCGCTCTCGCAGTGAAAATGTTACATGCGTCCTATTAAAATGTAATTTCATTGGGTTCTTGTATAAACTTTTTAGCTGTTTCAAAGGTATAATAATTACTTTTAAAAAAAGACAAAAAAAAACAAAGGAAAAGAGATGAGTGACCATTTATATGTCGATACAAGGTTCTATAAAAAGTTTAACTAAATGTCACAACAAACCTGCATAGCATTTGGTTAACACACAAACATTACCAGTTACTATAAAAAATATTAAATGATTGAAAAATATTTCTGTTTTTAAATCACTCACATAACATTACATATATGTACCATTATGTATGTGATCTCTGATATGACTACCACATTAGTGAGCCTACTTTTGCTCCTCAAACTGTTTTATTCCACACGTTTTAAATATTTTTAAAATGGACTTCACCTTCACTTACGTATGTTTGATGGTAAAGTGCATTTTGGCAGGAGCTGCTCTGTGCACGTGGGATAACAAAGCAATACAAGTCAGGCTCAGGCATGTACACCAGTTTAACCAGTAGTTCAGGTTTAGGAGACCATGCTTTCTGCCACCTGCGCCAGAATATTCTGGGGCTGTATTTCCTTATGAGCCTGAATAGCACCATAGACTTCCAGCTATGCCTTCCCAGCATACTTTTTGCTTTCTGAATGCAAACCATAATATCACTATGCATTGTACTCATGTCCATAGTGAAACTCAAACTGTCTCAATGAGCTTACAACCCAGTTTCTCTCGCCTCCCTACACAATGGAGGTAAAATATTTATTGAAATTCGCACAAAGCAGGCACTTCTCATCCAGACTCCTTTTAGAAACATGTCTCTAACCACAGGAATGCTTCACTTGTCTAGATATCTATATAAAACGCAGGTACAGTAGGTGACACGAGTATTGTTACTCAAGCAAGTTCAATTTGTTTTTATTGATTACTGTATTAGGTTTGTCATAAAGAAGACCCACTAGCTAGTAGCTAGCGGAGCGTCCATCTTAGTGATGATTGTTTATCCTGAGTACATAGGTCACACCCATTGCCTGTCTCTCAGGCAATTAGGCAAAACCATTACACCTCAGTCACTTTGATCATTTTGAATTTGTTGCCTATGAGCGGTATGTTCCTCTTTGGCGTGTCTCTGTATTAGGTTTGGGTTGAAGGAGTGGCTCAGCGAGGAAAGGCTTGGACTCTGAAAACAGTGACTCTGACTTTGAAGCAGGGAAGCCGTGTTCAAATCCTAGTGTTGGTTCCTTGTGACCTTAACAAGTGACATTATCTCCCTGTGCCTCAGGAAACACAATTTGACTAGTCTACAGGGCAGGGATGCACTATTCCTGCAAAATTGTACATACAGCGCTGCGGACACCGTTGGTGCTATACAAGAAAAAATATTATTGTATACTGTATTAGGTTGTAAAGCAATTTAAACAAGCAACAACTTGAATAAACGGGGCTGGTTTAAAGTTAGTGGAAAGGGCAGTAAAAGGTCTTCTTCCTTTGCTACACTTGTTTTCTGAACAATTCACAATATAGTGAACATACCTCCATTACCCAAGGCCCATGTCAAATTTTAGACATTTAAAAATGTAAAAGATGTATTCCATTTCTTATGTAGAAACTCGTCAGAACTATTTCTGGATGTGTCTGGTGTGATGTTCCGAGGTTCTTTGCTTGTTTTGACTGTTGGTGTCTCTGTAGTTTGTGGCTGCAGGAGGTCTGCAACATTTGGTTGAGATATTTAATTCTGGAATTTTGGAGCCCAAAGAACAGGAATCCTGGACTGTGGTAAGTACACATAGCTGCAATTTAGTTCTCATGTATCCTAAATATGTTTACATTGCCACCCATGGGGTTTAACTTGTAGGGCAGTGGTGTGGGCGGATTCAGCTTGGCATTCCTTGTAATGTATTTTAATATACTTTATTGACATATGTAGGTAATATTTGGAATAGAACATTATTATGGCAAGGTAGTTACTAATATGAAGAGATGTGGTGACACTGTGATTGATAACATGACAGAAATGAGCTGGAACTACAGGTTTAGTTTTCCAACTCCAGTCCTCAAGACCCCCTAACGGGTCAGCTTTTCTGGGTATCTTTGCTTCAGCAAAAGACAGGGGAGCCAATGCTACATCCAATTGACTAAACATATATGGTGATAAGTATCAAGTTTAAATAGTTATATTTTAAGTTTAGGCGACATCGCTGGCTACAAGGCCAGTGACGTCACAAAAGGGGGCAGGCAGATGCACGGAGAAGCTCCTGATTGTCCACAAGGGGAGACCGTCGCCTGAAAAAATCAAATATCAGTGACTACCAGATTTTTGGTTGCACCATCGCTTTGTTGACAATGCATTTGTTTTGACGCGGCGGTCGCATCGCCAGCACTATAAGCGCAGCCTAAGCCTGCATACCAACGTCAAGGCACAACCAAATTTGCAGGTCCCAACACTACAATGCGAACCTTCCCCTTTACCTCTGTATGAGGGGGAACAACTGTAGTAGGTCGTGTCCTTACAGCAAAATGAAAAAATCTCCCAAGTTAAAAAGGTGGGGAGGGGTGAGCTGTGGGAGAGGGGCCACCTACCTCCGAACAATCTCATGTAGCATTGGGCTCCCCTGTCTTTTGTTGTATACATTTGCCATGCTCCGTAGCACTCCTTTTGACACACTCACACACACACACACACACACACACACACACACACACACACACACACACACACACACACACACACACACACACACACACACACACACACTGATGTGGTGGGAGTTTGAGCTTGCTGGAAATGTGTGTGTGTTTATCCTTGCTTCAGCACAGGTGGCTCAATCAATGGCTCAGTATTCGTCCCCCCACCCCCGCTAGGTGGGACGCAGGGAGACTCTGGAGCAGAACCACATTAATTTCAGCCCTGGGGACACCTTGCTCCCTGAGCTACTTGCATCTAAAAGTGATGCCAGTATCTCACTTCTGTGTGTTAAAAAAAAAATATATATATATATATATATATATATATATATATATATATATATATATATATATATATATATATATATATATATATATACAGTGTTCGACAAACCTATACATTTGCTCGCCCCGGGCGAGTGGATTTAACCCCCGGGCGAGTAAATATTGGCCCAAGCAGCATACGTTTGGTACTAGGTGGCGAGTAGATTTTTTTTGTGTGGCGAGTAGATTTTTTGGTGATTTGTCAACCACTGTATATATATATATATATATATATATATATATATATATATATATATATATATATATATATATATATATATAAAACAAATGGTAAAGCCACTTTAAAAATCTAATGTCCATATATTGCTTCTAGATTAACCCATGTGCTTGATTTCCGCAAATGACTGCAATTAGAATGTATGTTTTTTGGCTGTGTATGCAGTGCCGTATTCGTGAACTCAATCTGTATCTTTACAGTGGCAGCTGGACTGTTTAGCATGTTTGCTGAAGCTGATATGTCAGTTTGCTGTGGATCCAACAGACTTGGATCTGGCTTATCATGATGTCTTTGCCTGGTCAGGGATAGCAGAGAGCCACAGAAAAAGAACGTGGCCTGGCAAATCCAGGAAGTCACCTGGAGATCCTGCAAAAGGCCTTCACATACCTCGTTTAACAGAAGTAAGACAATGGAATGGGTATTGCATGTTCAAACGTCGTGTAATCATTTTTCTTTAATTGAATTTGTAGTTTTACAGTGGCAGGCAATGTTGGCATTTCCACTTACCTGGCTGAAAGTGAAAGTTTTTGCTTAGATTCCCTTTAATTGTCCTCTTTCATACATACCACAAACCTAATCACTAAATTGTACAGTTATTTTTTTATTTTATTTGTGGAACTATTGCTGTAGAAAACATGTTTTGACGGGGATAATCCACAGTTAGGATTTTCTAAGAAACACCTTCCTTTCTAGACATGATCAGTGAAGCTTTAGAATGGCTGTTGCATTATTTCCTCAGTCAGACTCTGCCCAGTTGCAGTATCTCTGCACAGCCACATTCTATGTCAGGGATAGCTGTTTCAATAAAGTGATATTCTCAAGACCAAGAGGAATAAAGGTCATTTTTATACAAGCCGTTGGTTTGGTTGAATGATTTGCTTTGATAGTCTCAATCAGTCTTCGTTTTGTAGAATGATCTGCTAGTATCATCGGTTTTACTTTTTTTCTGGTATAGAAAGAACTATTACCAAAACAATACATACCAACTGTTCAATAATGCCTGGTCTTTTTTATTTTTTTAAATCCTTGTAATATAAATTGTTACCAGCCAACAAAAGCATTTAATAAACATTTGCTTAGGCATGTTATTTCATATTTAAAATATGCATATTTGTATTTCTTCTATTAAAATATTTTGTCATTTTTACTTTTTATTACTCTGTTGCCGTGGGATGGTACCTGACTGTATTTATCAGCTTTTTCCTTAATTACATTTTTTATACTTTAGTATTTTTTAAATTGGTGTTTATTAGAAAAATACTTTTGAAGGCACACATGGTTTGTTTCAGTTAACTTTCTTTTAATAACATGCTCATAAGTGTATTTCAAACATAGGCTTCTGGTAATTTTTCTCTCTCTCTCCTTGTGAAGGTATTTCTAGTTCTTGTCCAAGGAACCTGTTTGATTCAACGGTTAATGTCTGTCGCTTATACTTATGACAATTTAGCTCAAAGGTAAATATTGCACATATACTACAACGATTACACGTTGATATCTTCTGAAATTAAATCACAGGGTTGCAAGGGTTTATAGGGAGTTGAAAGTACTGTACTATGTCTTTGTTCTGAGCAAGTGATCTGCTCTGTTCTCATTACATGCTGTGGTTTATCTCTGCAGGGTTCTGAAGGCTCAGTCAGATCACAGGTCCAGGCATGAAGGTAAGCGTTACAGGAATGGTGCATCATTCATCCGCTCTTCTCAAACCTTCCAACTTTTAATTATATCTGCTCTGGGAGTCACTGAATCTAGTGCAGTGATTTCCATCTGGGGTTTTGCAGAACCCAAGGGGTTCCATGGGGGGGTGGGGGAGAAGGGGGAGCCGGGACAACTGTCCCAGAGAGAGAGGGAGAGTGTAAGGCCTGGGACATAGTACGGTGAGCCTTGCTGAGCCGCGCTGACCAGATGCACTTACCCCCTGCATCTGTCATCAGCGCGGCTTTAGCAGCCGCTTCTGCACGCGTGCGGAGGCTCAGGTATTTTGGAGAGACAGGCAAATTTAAAATTTGCCGCTCAGGGAAGCGGAGGAGCGGTCACGTGACCGTCACATCCAATGGGAGCGAGGGACTAGCCCCGCCTACGCACCGCCCCCAAAGCGCGCTCACTGCCTCGCCTGCCAGGACACAAAAAAGCTCCAGTTTGAGCAGGCGAGGCAGAGCAGGAGCACTGATCAGCGCGGCCCGAGGCACCATGCACGAGGCCTAAGAAAGGAAGACAGACTGGATGTAAGAGGTGGGAAGGGGTGGGGAGAGAGTTGGGGTTCCCCAGAATTTCACAATATCATTCTAGGTTTCCTTAACAAAAAAAGGTTAAAAACCACTTATTTAGTGACAGGGTAATCTAGATTGTAAATAATACAAAATTGCTAGCTAGTGCATGATTTATGAATTTAATAGTGACAACATTTTAATGTCATTTACACACATGAATTCTTGTTTCATATGGGAGCACAACCAGAGAAACTATTTCAAACTCCCCACATGCTTTTGCATTTTACGTATTGCTAATTGACATTTTATCCATATACAGTACACAACATGATTAAATTGGATGGTAAAGATGGATTGCACAGTGGAAAAGAGAGAAGATGCACCTAGTATCGATTTAAATGTGGATTATAGTTTTTTTATTTGTTGTGATCTTGTAGAGTAAAAGAACAGTTGTTGTACATTAGGTGGTTAGTTTTTTTTTCGGCATGTTGTATTAAAATGTTGTGGCCATGTCGTTGTTCATTGACAGCCTGGTACTAGTGTGCCTAATTTGCATGAAATTGTGAAAGCGTTCTGCTGGAGGATGTTTAATGCATCATTGCGTTTTTCTGTATCCTACTTAGTTACACATTATTCTATGTGGCTTCTGGTTAGCTGGTCTCATTGCTGTTCTATGGTGAAATCTAGCCTTGCAGACAGTGATAATCTACAGGATTGGCTCAAAAAACTAACCCTTCTTATTCCTGAGGTAAGATTTAAGAAAATATTGTTTGTACCCATATACTTAAGTGTAATAGTTGCTTCTGAACTCCCACCTCTGTTCCAAACTATTCACTCATTTACAGTACCCAAATCATTTTACTCAAATCCAGATAATTATCAATATGAAGTGATTCTCCTATGATTAGAGCACATAGTGTATATGTAAAATCTGCTCATACAGTGTACTGAATTCACCCTTTCGTTCACGTATTCACTTGAATAGATGCAGTGTACCACCACTCAAATCACAGCAAAAGCCCAGCTAAAGCACCACAATGATTTGTTAAAATAAAAAAAAAAATGATTTTGTTAATACGACGTTAAACCCAGGTTAAGTAAAGCAAACATCCTAGCACCCTCCTAGCTTCGGTCAGTACCACGCCGTTTTTAAATCCAATTTTATCTCGAAAGATCCTTCTTTTGCCCGTTACAACTTGTACTCTTTATAAGTATTTACATCTCATTTTCATGTCTGTCATTGCTTAGTTAGCTAATATATAAAATTAGCTTCACCTTATATTGGAGCAGGTGTAGCTACAATTATGTTGGACACTAGGAATGTTTTTTTTTGTTTTATTTTACAATTACCGGTTTGTTTTTCTTCTGTCTTGAAGACTGCAGTCCGGCACGAATCCTGCAATGGCTTGTATAAATTATCCCTGTCGGGTCTGGAAGGCGGGGATTCGATAAATAGGTCTTTCTTACTTCTGGCTGCATCCACGCTATTAAAGTTTCTTCCTGATGCTCAGGCTCTGAAACCTATCAGGGTAAGATGTTCTTTTCATGTTTAGGAATGTACAAAAATCAACAATGAACAGTTGCACACCCAAAAAGAGACATAGAAAATAATGCATGTAAGAATGCTTTAGTCATTCTTTGTTCCTTATTTGTGGGGGGGGGGGGAGGGGAGGGCATCCAGAATACAACATTTTGGGCCCTTGGTCAGGTGAAGCAAGTCCAACATTGTTGAAGAAGAGCGTCAAGTAGGCGTGGTCAGACCAGCTTATGTGCCAGGTCCATACATAATGACGTCACACCCACTCATGGAACGCACACCTTGAAACGCAAAACAAACAATGCTAGAGTGGAGATGAGTAGCCATGTTTGCCATAGCGGACTCGTTTAAGAAATCTTCATACCACTCACAAGAAATCAAGTAAATATCTTAATTTAAAAAAAAAAAACACACGGATACCAAATATCCAAAATTGATGCACATAACACAATAGATATATCGCAAACAAATATAGTAGAAATAATTATATACACTTGAAAAAATTAATTCGATCTCCGATCCAGGATCCAGAGTTCAACAAAAAAAAAAGTACAAATAGCTTTCACAAAAAACTATAAAATCATTAATGTCATTAATTCCCTTGGTTACCAAGCAGACTCGGGCATAAATCCAATTACATTCCTTTAGCAAAAGAAATGTATCCCCCTATTTCCCCACACCGAGCTCTGAACCACTGTCCTTTATTTGAAATGTTAAGTGTTTTGTGTTCTGTTTTACCTCCCTGATGTGTTTGGCTACCGGGAAATCTGTAGGTATTGCATTTGTTGTTTTATGGGCTTCTCTAATAAAACGTTGACTGAAACATTTTTAATGGGTCTGAAGGGTTTGCCCATATGGACCTTAGCACAAGGGCACCACAAAGTATATACAGTATAACATGATCAGAGTTACATGTGTAGAAGTGGTTAATATTATATCTCTTGCTAGTTCTCGTGTGCTGGAAGGGATCTCCTTTAATAGAGTTACAGTGTGTGCAGCTCAGGCAGACATACATATCAGACCTCTTGCTTGTAAGATGTCTTTTCTTCCCTGTCTTTTCTTGTCTTGAATAGGGTATATTTCTACAGATCCCTCTATGAAGCCCAATGATGACAATAACCTGCTATTACCAAATAGCTTTCACCCTAGAACATCGATAGATAATCTGTACATTTGGTGTGCAACCCTTCAATTGTTGGTTTTTGGACTGTTACAGTGTGGCGACTCTGAATGTTTGCCCCTTGGGATCGCTTACTTTAATCATGTCTCCTACTTCTTCCATGTCTGGGAATGTAAAGTGCCAGGTTTTTGTCTAACCTCCACCCACAAAATGTATTGTTTACATGAATGCAACTAATGGCAAGGATAGGCAGGATATATGTGCTTTTTGCTCAGGAACCTCCTTTTTGTTTATGGCTTCTGTTAGGCTGCTGTAAGAGAGGAATGCAGCGGTACAGGAATGGCCCATGTGCTTTCTCACAACTGTGCTGCCTATATTCAGTGGTAGTTGGGAACACTGTATACAGTATGACGCTTGCCACATCAATATGTTATATTAACGCGTGTTTATATATATATATCTTTATAGCTGGAGGACTATGAGGAAGAAACTATTTTACGACCTGGATGTAAAGAATATTTTTGGTTACTATGTAAACTAATTGATAATATCCACGTCAAAGATGCTAGCCAGGTAGGAGGACTGATTTGTATCACTCTGAAACCCTGTGAATGTGTTTCTTTGTTATTTGCATTGATTGCTTACAAATGTGATGGCTAAGGATTCGTCAGACATGGGCAAATAAATTATGGTGGGATTTAATTTTTTTATTTTATAGGTACATTTAAAACAAGAGGGAAACAGGCGTTTATAATTTTGTTGACACACTGCTGTGATGACTCTAATTGTAAAAGTAATATTTAAAAGTAATTTGTTACTTTCAGCTTCTAAGTAATTGTATGTAACCTTTCATTTATGGTAAGGTGATGGGTTCTCTCTCTGCAATTAGATCATATAGCTAAGATTTACTTATTGAGAGTAAGAACCGGTTTGCAATTTTTTCCCTGATTTTAATTGATGTTCATTTTGGTTAAGTCACCACTGGGATTTAAGGAGTCTCTATTTTATCAATGTTTGTGCTGGATTTGTAGCTCAAAAACAGCATCCACCTTATGTACATTTAAATATTAATAACAAAATTCCAGTTTCAAATTCTAATAAATAAATACGCCAGGATTCACTGGCGTCCAATGCAGGATATTGCACCCGGGTCCAGTGTTAACTGGCACTGACTTTTATGGCAGTTACTGCTGGATCGTGGTGTAATACCCCACACGTGACCTTGAATATGTCTCATAGCCTTCTAAGCCAGTTAGTCTAATAAGCATATTTCCAAACTCCCCTCCAAACCTAGCATGGCAACAACAGCTTGTGAACCCCATTCACCATATTATTTTCCTGCTAAGATAAATAAATGCCGTAAGTTCATTTGTAACTCGGCGGTGCATTACTCCTGCTGTATGCAGTGAACATGCACACAAATGCAGTGAATATACAGAGACTATAAGATGTGGCTCTGGATTAAAATGGAAAGGGAGGGACCCAGATGTGCACTTCTTCTTTACTTCATAATTGTTATCTTACATACAGTTTGAGAGAAATGTTTGTTGTGTTTTTTTTTTAGACTACTCTGCTTGATTTGGATGCTTTAGCAAGACATTTGGCCGACTGCATTCGCAGGTTAGTCTTTATCTTTCATTCTTTCAATTTTAATTTCTTCCTAATATCGGCAGAGCTGTAGGGATAAAAGATTTTATGTTGGCTGCCAGTTGCTAAATTGGCCAGGACATCAATCTATGGATAGTTTTGTGCCAGCCTGTGTAGGTGGGATTCATCTCTTACCTGATCTCTGGTACAGTATATGTGTGGTAGAAGGGTGGATACGATTTGCCCATCAGAAGTTGGTGTGGTTTGTTGAAGGCCATTTTGCACACTTGGGGTATGTGGAACTAGCCTGTATGGGTTGGTGTTTTTTAATCCAGGAATAGATACTGTATATGCACTAAATTAAGTGAAATGGGTCTATTAGACCATTTATGGAATATACAAAAGATTGACAAGAGCTCATCGTTTCGGGGTGGTATCCCGTCCTCAGAGTAGAGAACACCACGAAACGTGTTGAGCTCTGTTGATTTTTTTCTATATTCAATAAATGGTCTAATGCAGGGGTGCGCAAACTCCCGGGGGGCGCGAGATTTTCTGCAGGGGGTGTGTCGGTTAAAGAGGTCCCATGCTCTCCCTAGGGCATTTAAATTATATGCCGGGGATCGCGCAAGGCCTCTGTAACTTCTCCTACCTGGTCTTCGGCGATGCATCGCCATGGTATCCTGGTGGCAAACGACGCTGCGAGGGTCACGTGACGTTGCGTTCCATGGCAATGTGACCACATGAGCCCGCAAGTAATTTGACGCCTGAGCTGGGGTAGGGGGGGGGGGGGGGCAGGGGGAGTAGGGGAGTAGAGCAGACAGGGAGGCGCAGGGAGAAAACTTTGTGCACCCCTGGTCTAATGCAGGGGTGTGCAAAGTGGGGGGCTCAATATTTTTCTAGGGGGGCGCGGCGGCTGCAGAGGCACTGCGCTCTTCCCCATGGCATTTAAATTAAGTGCCGGGGGATCGCGCGAGACCTCTGTAATGTCTCCTACCTTGTCGTCAGAGACGCGTCGCCATGGCAACGTGGGGTCACGTGCCCCTGCGCTTCATTTGACGCCGGATTTTAGGTATTGGGGGGGCGCGAGTAGAGGGGCTGGCAGGCACACACAGTCTGCGCACCCCTGATTTAATTGACCTCTTTCACTTAACCGAGTGCATATACTATTCCTGGATGAAAACTTTATGCAGTGCCGGTTCGTGGGAGACTCCGCCATACAGATACTCGGCACCATGTGAAATACTTTTGAAAATCCTGTTACTTCAAAACAAACCAAAACGGGAGTGCAGGGCACGGATATCATTTTCTGGTGTTTTTCTTTAAACTGTACTGGTCATTACCATGACTATAATATTGGAAACCAGTAACTAAGGCTACATGGTTTTGTTCTGTAGCCGAGAGATTCTGGACTATCAGGATGGGAACATAGAAGATGATGGTATGACAGGACTCCTAAGACTTGCAACCAGCGTCATCAAACATAAACCACCCTTCAAATTTTCCAGAGAAGGACAGGTACAGTTAATTCTAGTTCTTCGTGTAATCTGTCAACTATTTTTTTTTCTTCCTTTTTGAATACATGGATAAAAGCAAAACAAAAGTGAGCATTTCATTGCAAATCCGTACTGATTGTTTGCTGATTATTGGCCAACGTCTGATCATATCACTCTCTTGCAGGAATTCCTTAGAGATATTTTTAATCTCCTGTTCCTGTTGCCGAGCCTAAAAGACAGACTGCAGCCAAAATGCAAATCTCACTCGTCAAGAGCTGCTGCTTATGACCTCTTGGTAGAAATGGTGAAAGGCTCAGTGGAGAACTATAGACTGTTACACAACTGGGTAATGGCACAGCACATGCAGTGTAAGAGTCAGACCATTCATATTACTTTAACTCTTTGAAGGGATTAAGCTCTCTGCTGTTGGATGATTCAGAAATGTTTTGTTGCTTTTGGGCCTTGTCCAGCGGAGCTGAAAGATGACATTCTGTGGCCGGGTGTTGCAATTTAACTCACCAGGGATATGTTGGTAAAAACATTTGTTGCTTTTCAGTAATTCGCCAAACGGCTATTCTCAAATAATAATACATTTTTTTATTTGTATTTTTTTAAAGTTGTGTTAATGGGGGGGAAAAGGAATGCAATATAATGTATTCCGTTTGATATGTTTATTTTTTAGCATCTCACGTTAATTGTTAATCTTCAGTACAAGCAGTACTCGCTTTTCCGACACAATGCGTCCCGCAAACCCGGGACAGTCGGAAAACGGGACCCATGTTAACCAGCGGCAGTTTCCGTCGGATATGCGAAACCCGCGGTGGATAATGCGTTTTTAGACTGCATTATGCGCCATCGGAAAGCGCAATGTCGGAAAGCAAGGACTACCTGTACCATGTTGATCAACAAGGACTGAAAAGAGAGTAAAAGGTCATCGATGAAAGTCCGTTGATGACCTTTGGTACCGGGGATTTTTTGTTTTGTTTTTAATTAGCCTGGCAGTCTATTTTAACAAACTGCATTCAGAGCTCTGTTACACAGTACTGTATATAGGATCTTGCTGGCTGTTATTTGTTTGACTATTTGACTTTCTAAGTACTCTCTTCCTACCCCGATTTTCTGAGTACTCTCTTCCTACCCCGATTTTCTGCCGCGCTCTACGCTTTCCCACTTGTAAGTAATAAGGGATGTGGCGTCTGCTCTGCTAAAGTCCTCGTTTTGTTGTAAAGTTGGCTTGAAATGCAGCAGTGGTTGGCAAAACAACACACAAAAAGAGATTTGTTTAGTTTTATTTATTCTAATGAAAACTAACTTTATTTACTTACTATTGCTATTTATTGCAGCATGTGACTGTCTTTTGGAGATGACAAATTCTCCATGCCATGAACTGCTGCTTTTATATGCCAAGGTTGTAGGCCTCACAAATATTTCCAGATGTAACCATATTCTGATCAATTATTATGGGGAGATAATAAATATTTGTATTTTTTTTCATATGATGCAAATTGTACAAGATGCTTCTTTCCCTCTTGCAGCGTCCCACTCCCCTTATAAATGGGACTATTGGCCTCATGATGATGTCCGTGCCGAGTGCAGATTTGTTGGCCTGACCAATCTTGGCGCTACCTGCTATCTGGCATCTACCATTCAGCAGCTGTACATGATACCGGAGGCCAGGCAAGCCATCTTTACTGCTAAGGTATGTGATTCCTATAGTGTTCATGAACATAACCTGTGTGTCCGAGCTCGGACCTCCTGATTGAGGACAGTATTAATATTTTATAAGGCACTAGCTGAGAGACCTGGCGTTGCCCGGGAGTCACACTGCCCCCCCACACACACTGTCCCCCCTCCCCCACACACTGTCCCCCCTCCCCCACACACTGTCCCCCCCCCCCCACACACACACACACACACACACACACACACACACACACACACACACTGTCCCCCCTCCCCCACACACACACTGTCCCCCCCTCCCCCACACACACACTGTCCCCCCCCACACACACACTGTCCCCCCCTCCCCCACACACACCCACTGTCCCCCCCTCCCCCACACACACATAGTGTCCACACACACTGTCCCCCCCTTTCCCCCCCCACACACTGTCCCCCCACACACACACACACACTGTTCCCCCCCTCACACACACACACACTGTCCCCCCTCCCCCACACACTGTCCCCCCCCCTCACACACACACACACACTGCCCCCCCTCCCCCACACACACTGTCCCCCCCTCCCCCACACACACAAAGCCCCCTCCCGTATTACAGGACTCACAGCACCGCTCCTCTCTCCCGCGCTCCTCCGATTGTTGCACGCCTTGCCCTTCTCTGCTCTCCCTCCTCCCGTCCGGGGAGCGCTGCGCACGCGCCCCCTCTCTGCACCTGTGAGCGCGAGCCGCCGGGAAACGTGCAGCAGGGAAGGTGCGGGGCCTGTCCGTATGACGGGGGAGAGTGACGGCCACCGGGAGGGGGGAAGGTGCAGGGCCTGTCCGGGTGATGGGGGAGAGTGACGGCCACCGGGAGGGGGGAAGGTGCGGGGCCTGTCCGGCTGATGGGGGAGAGTGACGGCCACCGGGAGGGGGGAAGGTGCGGGGCCTGTCCGGCTGATGGGGGAGAGTGACGGCCACCGGGAGGGGGGAAGGTGAGCTGCGGTCCGGGTGACGGGGGAGAGTGACGGCCACGGGGAGGGGAGATGGTGAGCTGCATGGGGGCCTGAAGCAGTGATGTGAGTGTGTGAGGCCAATGAGAGGTGTGCGGGGGCGGGCGGGCCAAGGGACCAATGAGATTGCCGCAAGGGACAGGGAACACACCACAGACAGGGAGACATACATACAATGATTTCACAAATATTTAGTGAGATATAGGAAACCACTGACCATAAAACAACCCAAGTTCTTCTCTCCCTTAATTGCCAACAACATTTGAATTTAACCAATATTGTCCATTTGCTCTGTCAAGTAGTGTTGGGGTATATCACTGATGTGACGGCTCAGTTAAGAATTGAATGATGGCTTTAATAACCTTTGCAGATTCCAGATTTAACAATAGTGAGATTTATTTAGTAATTACTGTCTTTAATATATATAATGTACTTTTTTTTAAATTTTTATATAGTATTCTGAGGATATCAAGCACAAGACTACTTTGCTGGAACTCCAGAAAATGTTTACTTATTTGATGGTTAGTGAAAGCTTTTGCTGTTTATGTACATTCAACAGGTTTTTTTTATTTGCGTTTACCTGTGAAGCCATCTTTCACAGCCATTCAATATTGATGTTAATTAGAGCGCAGTTTGTTACCTTTGTTGCACAGTATGATCCACTCATTTGTTTTTATATTTATAAATTACCTGCACTTCTGTTTGTTCCATGATATTACACCACATTTCAGGCACTCCAGTGATGTTACAGATATAGCTCAAAATAAAGTTTGTGAAATTTATTTTTGCAAGAAGTGACATAAAAGTACCAGCGCATACAAACTTCTGGCTCTCTTGTATATTTGAAGCTTAAAATGCTTGTCGATATATAGAATAATTAAGATTGGCGCACACACAAATATTTGTGTCCTGAGTTTTGGATGATTTTATGCGAGTGGAAAAACAATAAAAGCGCAAATTTTCATAGAATGGATTTTTAGTAAAAAGGCATATTAGAATATATAGATCAACACATAATATGAGCGTAGAACAAGCACAAAATAAACATCAGTGATACAGTGTTACCGGATTCTTATCGGCATCGAAAGGTCAGTATTAGTCTCAACCGAGAAACCAGGATCTTGGCAAAGTGTCCAGAGAATGATGTCAGTAAGGCCGCGCTTATTGTGCTGGCGATGCAACGTCGCCCGAAATCAAATACATTGCCGCCGCCGCGTGCGCTTATAGTGCACGCGACGGAGCGAAAATCTGAAGCCGGCAAAATTTGATTTTTCAAGGGCAGTCGCGCCACGTGACGGCCCTTGAACAAATCAAATTGCCGGAATCCCGCGACCGCCGCCGCCCGGCGAAACATAACTTTCGCCGGTGGCGACGGGTGACGTCACCCGCCGTGTCGCCGTCGCCAACCACGGCACTATAGGCATGGCGTAAGGAAGGCACTCGCTCCCGACTGCAGCAAAACAATAGAAGGGTCCAAGAGTAAAAGAATTAAAGAATAGCACACAGTCTATTCCTTTTCCTATTCTTTTAATTCTTTTATTTTTTAACTTGGACCCTTGTCGAAGTTCTGTGTTTATTTACACTCTTCCTACAGTATGTTCTTTGAGCCGTATTTAACTAGCTACAAGCTTTTCAAAGCGGTGGTTTTCTGCTTGCTGTAAGAACTGCAGCTGTATACCAACACAGGTGATTTTGCAATCATTCACCTGCAACTAGCTGAGGGAGACGTGTGGCGTGTGCCTCCATTGTACTCACGTACCTTGATGGAGTCTTGCGGCTTTCCCCCTTGCGACTGGGAGCGGGTGCATTCCCTACCGGAGCTGATTTGACCTCACTGCGCTGTGGGAATCTGTCTGCCGTGTACCTACTGTGGAGACCAGGGGTGAGTGCTACGCCGAGGAGAATTCCTTCTTTCCTCCTATTTCAAATGGGACCGTTTGTTTTGCTGCAGTCGGGAGTGGCTGCCTTCCCTACCGACATCATTCTGTGGCTGCCTTCCCTACCGACATCATTCTGTGGCTGCCTTCCCTACCGACATCATTCTGTGGCTGCCTTCCCTACCGACATCATTCTGTGGCTGCCCCTCCCCTACCGACATCATTCTGTGGCTGCCCCTCCCCTACCGACATCATTCTGTGGCTGCCCCTCCCCTACCGACATCATTCTGTGGCTGCCCCTCCCCTACCGACATCATTCTGTGGCTGCCCCTCCCCTACCGACATCATTCTGTGGCTGCCCCTCCCCTACCGACATCATTCTGTGGCTGCCCCTCCCCTACCGACATCATTCTGTGGCTGCCCCTCCCCTACCGACATCATTCTGTGGACACTTTGCCAAGATTCTGGTTCCTCAGTTGAGACTAATACGTACCTTTCGATGCTAATAAGAATCCGGTAACACTGTATCACTGATGTTTATTTTGTGTTTGTTCAACACTCATATTATGGGTTGATCTATATATTTTAATATGCTTTTTTACTAAAAAATCCATTCTATGAAAATGTGCGCTTTTATTGTTTTTCCACTTTCTCTGGTGTTCGGAGCCATCTTTTTTTACTAGCTGCATTTCCCCACTTTTTGAGCATTTGCTCGTAGCATTAAGGGTTAATGTTCTCCTCCTTGCTATATTAAAACACAATCACTATATTAACACATATCACAAATATTTTAGAGCGCACCTTTGTTCTTTCTATTTGATGTGGGTGCCTGTAGCCTGGCATCCACATAAAATCCCTCCCACAAAAATGAGTTAGAAGTGGAGCACCTTTTATGTAGGTTGGCACAGCAATGCAAAGCACCTTCTGCTTAAAGACGGCAGAGGACCAGCTCCGTCCTTTATGTTCTACTTATTGTTCACAGACAGCAGGGTTAGGCACTATGCACATTAAAGCTGGCAGGCTTGGTGAGACACAGTGTGTTAACGCTGCTATATCTATGCATTGGGAGGTGTCGGAAATGTATACAGATATTAATTATTAATTATCAATGTATAAAGAAGCATATTTATTTCTAGCAATAGTGTAGCCGAGTCTCCTCTGTCTTGCAATTCGTGGTAGAATAATGCTTCGTGGAGCTCTCCAGCATCGGAAGGGTTGAACTAAAGTGATTGAAATCAGAACATGTTAAGAGACGCAATTGTGTTTGTCATAAAAATGAATTGAATGTAATAAGTGTTTTATTTGAAGGAAAGTGAATGCAAAGCTTACAACCCACGGCCGTTTTGTAAAACGTACACAATGGACAAACAGCCGCTGAACACCGGGGAGCAGAAGGATATGACCGAGTTCTTTACGGATCTCATAACAAAAATTGAAGAAATGTCCCCTGAACTGGTGAGTTCTATTTCATAGCCGTGTGCCTGTTGATATTAAAATTATGTGTATGCTAAAACAGGCAAATAATTAAGATTTTTTTTTTATTCACCTCACCAGAAAAACACAGTAAAGAGTTTATTTGGAGGTGTCATTACAAACAATGTTGTGTCTTTGGTAAGTATCCCTCACTGTACTCAAACAATATTTGATCAAATCTAATGAATAATTTAAGCATTTCATACAGTAGTGAGAATGGTTCACCTGTTGCCATGAGTAATCGTCAAGGAAATGTGTCCTGAAAACACCGGAAGTTGTAGTGCGGTAGAACGTGGCAATGTTATCTGGTTGGTGAAGTCACGGCTTCCTATTAGAGACTGTTTAAATATCTCGGAGAGGGGAGGGAGGTCCCTGAAGCTAAAAGTAAAGCAGTTTAGCTATGGTCCGCAAATGGACGGGATTACTTGCAGGATATTTTAGATTTACATTAGAGATTTCCTTCCATGGGATGTTTTTATTTTGAAATCTGGTGTTTTGTTTGGGAGATATGAACAGTTGAAAAATGTCTGTGAGGTCAAAATAAATCTCTCCCCAGAGCCCAGTGTTGACATTAAGAAAACACTAAAAACATGTTGAAAAAGAGAGCAGAAAATGTCCAGCGGGCAAGTTACTAGCATTATATGAGTTACAGCAGCTCTGTGCATCCTTCTGCACGTCATGTTCATTTTTCCTTTTGTTCATACCAATAGTCCTCTCCTCTGTGTAGTACCCTTCAGGATATTTTGTAGAGATTTTTACACACTTACAGATGTATTTGCCTATTTGGGACTTCTAATTCATTTGAAACCTGTGATTGCTTTATTGCTTGTTGTCCAGGATTGTGAACATGTTAGCCAGACAGCAGAAGAATTCTACACGGTCAGATGCCAGGTGGCTGATATGAAGAACATTTATGTGAGTGGCAGATGGAAAACTTGATAACAAATAATGTTTTTGTGTCACACACGCATGCACACGCAATATGTATTGGTTACTTATGTTGGCACAGATAATGTAAATGGGAAAAAAATATTCAGTTCAAAGTTAAATTAAATAAATAGTGAGAAATGTTGCCCATGTGTTTTAGGCATCTAGACACTCTGATATTAGTACGACTGAAGGATTTTTAAAATCTAAGTACACCCCTATTCTTCAGCCCTCACTCACATATACACACTCACCTTTTCACAAGAACACAACCGTCACACTCACCCTCTTCTTGCGCACTCCACATTCACCCTCACACTTCATACTCACTCAACACACTGTCACATTTACTCCAACTTCTCACACAGCGCACACACCCTCTTTCTTAATCATAAACACCACTTTCAGCTCCTTCTCTTACTTATACCACATATTTTCCCCCACCCTAGAAAAAACACTAGCCTCCCTCACTCACCCCCACACACAAAGATAACACACACACACACACACGCACACACACACGCACACACGCACACACACACACACAATGCATGCGCATTTTTTTTTTTTTTTTTAAACGAACTATTTTTATTCAAGCTACAAAGCTGTAGTAGTTAAACTGGACATTTGTATGAGGAGAAGATTAAATGTCAGCAAAGGGGAAAAAAGTGAAAAATACTGGATGCATAAGTATTCAGCCTCTTAAGTCAGTACTTAAGAACCGTTTGCAGCAATTACTGCTATGAATCTTTTTAGATCGGTCTCTAATAATTTTGCACGGTAGGATGGTGACATTTTTGCCCAGTTCTGATAAGTTTGTTGGAGATCGTCAATGGACTGCAATCTCCAAGTCTCGCCATAAAATGTTCGATTGGATTAAAGTCAGGACGTTGACTGTGCCACTCAAGAACATTAATTCTCTTCTTATTCAACAACTCCAAAAATATCCTCAACCTACTGTACAAATCTTGTAGACCCCGATCCAAAAAGATTCATAGCAATAATTGCTGCAACAGGTACCAAGTACTAATTTAGGCTAAGATTATACTTACCAGGTGCGCGTGACGGAGCTCGTGCACGCCTGCCGCTGGCGCGATGTGTGAACTGTGCTCTCAAGAGATGTTCAGGTGATGGGGACGCATGGCCGTGATGCCACGTGACCGGTTCGCCCTCATTGGCTGAACCGCTTCACGTGGCCGTTACTTGGAAAGGCAAAATATTTTGTCTTTCCAAAACGATGTCGCGCTTCCGCGCAGTCGCGTGCACTGTGTGCGCCTCCACTAAGATTAGGTATTTGTTCCGGCGGTGCACACTGTTGGCGGCACTATAATCGCGACCTAAAGGGGTTGAATATTTATGCAACCAGTATTTTTGTTTTTGTGTAGTGCCAACATATTCCGCATTGTGGTACAATGGAGTTACAGAGATTTGTATATCATTCTGTTTATGTAATTTACATTTAAGGACAAATAAGCACAAACGGATACAAAAGGTAATGAGGGCCCTGCTCGTGAGAGCTCACAATCTAGAGGGAATGAGGGACAATAGTTGGTGTCAAAGTGCTCATTGTGCAACGTATGCCTCAGGATGGAGTATGGTCCTGCCACACAGCTGACCCCATAGTGTGTGTGTGTGTGTGTGTGTGTGTGTGTGTGTGTGTGTGTGTGTGTGTGTGTGTGTGTGTGTGTGTGTGTGTGTTGGTAATTCTTTTATGTACATATTTCAATTAATTGTCTATTTTTGCCTCATAACATACTTGGTGGTTTGTTGAAGAAATAAACAACATTGGGCACCATCAACCTTCAACTTAGCCCTGATCGTTACAACCTTCACCTTAGCCCGGATCATTACAACCTTCACCTTAGCCCGGATCATTACAACCTTCCCCTTAGCCCGGATCATTATAACCTTCACCTTAGCCCTGATCATTACAACCTTCCCCTTAGCCCTGATCATTACAACCTTCAACTTAGCCCTGATCATTACAACCTTCACCTTAGCCCTGATCATTACAACCTTCAACTTAGCCCTGATCATTACAACCTTCACCTTAGCCCTGATCATTACAACCTTCACCTTAGCCCGGATCATTACAACCTTCCCCTTAGCCCGGATCATTACAACCTTCCCCTTAGCCCTGATCATTACAACCTTCACCTTAGCCCTGATCATTACAACCTTCCCCTTAGCCCTGATCGTTATAACCTTCACCTTAGCCCTGATCGTTATAACCTTCACCTTAGCCCTGATCATTACAACCTTCACCTTAGCCCGGATCATTACAACCTTCCCCTTAGCCCGGATCATTACAACCTTCCCCTTAGCCCTGATCATTACAACCTTCACCTTAGCCCGGATCATTACAACCTTCCCCTTAGCCCGGATCATTATAACCTTCACCTTAGCCCTGATCATTACAACCTTCCCCTTAGCCCTGATCATTACAACCTTCACCTTAGCCCTGATCATTACAACCTTCCCCTTAGCCCTGATCATTATAACCTTCCCCTTAGCCCTGATCATTACAACCTTCACCTTAGCCCTGATCATTACAACCTTCCCCTTAGCCCTGATCATTATAACCTTCACCTTAGCCCGGATCATTACAACCTTCCCCTTAGCCCTGATCATTATAACCTTCACCTTAGCCCGGATCATTACAACCTTCCCCTTAGCCCTGATCGTTATAACCTTCACCTTAGCCCTGATCGTTATAACCTTCACCTTAGCCCTGATCATTACAACCTTCCCCTTAGCCCTGATCATTATAACCTTCACCTTAGCCCGGATCATTACAACCTTCACCTTAGCCCTGATCATTACAACCTTCACCTTAGCCCGGATCATTACAACCTTCACCTTAGCCCTGATCATTACAACCTTCACCTTAGCCCTGATCATTACAACCTTCACCTTAGCCCTGATCATTACAACCTTCCCCTTAGCCCTGATCGTTATAACCTTCACCTTAGCCCTGATCGTTATAACCTTCCCCTTAGCCCTGATCGTTATAACCTTCACCTTAGCCCTGATCGTTATAACCTTCCCCTTAGCCCTGATCGTTATAACCTTCACCTTAGCCCTGATCATTACAACCTTCACCTTAGCCCTGATCATTATAACCTTCACCTTAGCCCGGATCATTACAACCTTCCCCTTAGCCCTGATCATTACAACCTTCACCTTAGCCCTGATCGTTATAACCTTCACCTTAGCCCTGATCATTACAACCTTCCCCTTAGCCCTGATCATTATAACCTTCACCTTAGCCCTGATCATTACAACCTTCACCTTAGCCCTGATCATTACAACCTTCCCCTTAGCCCTGATCGTTACAACCTTCACCTTAGCCCTGATCGTTACAACCTTCACCTTAGCCCTGATCATTACAACCTTCCCCTTAGCCCTGATCATTACAACCTTCACCTTAGCCCTGATCATTATAACCTTCACCTTAGCCCTGATCATTACAACCTTCCCCTTAGCCCTGATCATTACAACCTTCCCCTTAGCCCTGATCGTTACAACCTTCACCTTAGCCCTGATCGTTACAACCTTCACCTTAGCCCTGATCATTACAACCTTCACCTTAGCCCTGATCATTACAACCTTCACCTTAGCCCTGATCATTACAACCTTCCCCTTAGCCCTGATCGTTACAACCTTCCCCTTAGCCCTGATCATTACAACCTTCACCTTAGCCCTGATCATTACAACCTTCCCCTTAGCCCTGATCATTACAACCTTCCCCTTAGCCCTGATCGTTACAACCTTCCCCTTAGCCCTGATCATTACAACCTTCACCTTAGCCCTGATCATTACAACCTTCCCCTTAGCCCTGATCATTACAACCTTCACCTTAGCCCTGATCATTACAACCTTCACCTTAGCCCTGATCATTACAACCTTCACCTTAGCCCTGATCATTACAACCTTCACCTTAGCCCTGATCATTACAACCTTCACCTTAGCCCTGATCGTTACAACCTTCAACTTAGCCCGGTTCATTGCATCCTTCAACTTCCCCATCCAGCCAGGAGCTCTGCTGTGTACAAACCGCCTGCAGGAGCGACATGCTCCCTTAACGGCCATTCAGCATTAATTTGGTGGCACACACTACAGCATCTGCGCTCGAGTTGGGTAAATCAGCTGCTATCCGGATCTCTCGATCCTATGCAGCTAGGAGCTCTGCTGTATACAAGCCGCCTGCAGGAGCGACACGCTCCCCTAACGGCCATTCTGCAATAACTTGGCGGTAACAGAACAGCATTTGCGCTTCATTTTATAAATATGCACATTGAACATGCTATGAGGTTTCTACAACGGCATAATATTTTGGAGCTTTGATGTACCTTAAATGTGGTACCTAGGCTAAACTTTAAACTATATAATTATATGCCTGTTGTCCTGTTTCACTGGGATCTAATTATTTTATTTATTCAATACTAATATATACACACTTCAACCTGTATCACGTCTGTTTAATGCTATTAGAACAAGGATACATGCATTTGTGTATTTATAAGCTCTGTGATATGTACTAAGAAACACCAACAGGGGTTAATGACTCTATTCAGACACAGAGTGTGCCCAATTTCATCAATGGGCAACTGCTGCGCTACTTTATACATTATGTATATCTAATAGCATTTACAGTGGCACACACAATGGACTATATGTCCCGCCAGTGAACCTTTACCTCTCCGAGCCAAAGAAGGGTTAATACTTACCTTGCTGCTTTTTCGGTCATCAGTGATCCTCTGCACATTGTCTTGGGATGCAGGATTGTTTCTCTGCGTGGATTTGTCGCCACTAATCCATCATCTAAGAGTATATAAGCACGCATGTATGCCTCTGTTCTACACCAGAGGTGCGCAAACTAGGGGGCATGGGATTTTCTAAGATGGGGCGCGCGGTTGCAGAGTTACAGTCTAGCCTACACCATCTGAACAGAGATACAGTCTAGCCTACACCATCTGAACAGAGATACAGTCTAGCCTACACCATCTGAACAGAGATACAGTCTAGCCTACACCATCTGAACAGAGATACAGTCTAGCCTACACCATCTGAACAGAGATACAGTCTAGCCCAGGGGGGCGCAAACTTTTTTCCCTGCGCCCCCCTGCCGGCTGTCCCCTCATTCCCGCGCCCCCCCCAACCCCAACTTACCCGCGCTCCGGCGTAATGACGTTACGTTGCCATAGCAACGTGACGTCACATGACCTCGCAGCGTCATTTTGACGACGCAGGGAGGAAGCCGCCGAAGCCACGGTAAGTAAGGTTTACAGAGGCCCTGCAGCTCCCCCGGCACTTAATTTAAGTGCCTTCGGGAAGCGCGCGGGGCCTCTGTAAACCCCGCGCCCCCCGTCGGCAGTGTCGCGCCCCCCCTGGGGGTCGCGCCCCACAGTTTGCGCACCGCTGGTCTAGCCTACACCATCTGAACAGAGATACAGTCTAGCCTACACC
This sequence comes from Ascaphus truei, assembly GCF_040206685.1. NCBI lineage: Eukaryota > Metazoa > Chordata > Amphibia > Anura > Ascaphidae > Ascaphus > Ascaphus truei. The sequence goes on from NC_134486.1 coordinate 87,174,495, forward strand.
ATCTGAACAGAGATACAGTCTAGCCTACACCATCTGAACAGAGATACAGTCTAGCCTACACCATCTGAACAGAGTTACAGTCTAGCCTACACCATCTGAACAGAGATACAGTCTAGCCTACACCATCTGAACAGAGATACAGTCTAGCCTACACCATCTGAACAGAGATACAGTCTAGCCTACACCATCTGAACAGAGATACAGTCTAGCCCTGTGAGATGTATTTACATTGTTACTAATGTCAGTGAGGTAACTTTACAGATTTAGAATATATTCAGGACTCATACTTACTCTTGACATAGTCAGTGTGTTAAATAATAAAACGTATATACTGTGGTGCGCCGCAAAGGGAATTCTTTTTTCTCTAATACCCCAGTGCACCGTTGCTGCTTCTAGCCTCTTCCAGGCAGTACACAGTACAATTAGAGCGAGGTTACCCATATATAGCGTATCCTTCAACTTAGCCTGGATCATTACAACTTTCTTAGCTGGTTCTGTTAGGAGCTAGCCTGGGGCAAAAGCAGCTAACGAGAGTAGTACAGTATGTATTTATTTCACAAGATAGGTGTTATTGTCTTTTGTATAGTAGCGCTTAGGCTTGACCAAAAAGGTATCTAAAATGTTAAAATACCTTTAATTACATTATGTAATCATTAACAATTGCTAGGTAGTGTTACCTGGTTGGATGTTGCAACTCCAGTCAGCATTGCTATGAGAGCCTGCACATTAAAGACTGTATTGCAGAGAAAATAAAGTACACAGATAAATGCACAGTATAAATAAAGAACATATTAATTCCTTTTGGTTACCCAAGTAAGTTATGGTGAGGAAAAAAGTGACACCAGAAAATATGTCTGAGTTCTGCAGTTTTGCTGGCCATGCCCTTTTTTGCACCAGGCTTTGCCGTTACGGGTGTGTAAAACAGCAGACATAAGCTTAAAAGGATCCATGTTCAAATGGATAAGAAGCAAAAAGCGAGTGTTCATTTGCATGTCATTACCCAGAATTCCTGGCTGCAGTGGAAGCATTGTATGTGATGTGATGATGGTGAAAGGCCGGCTTGTTTACCTGTCTGAGATGTGAATGTGCTCATAAGTGTTTACTATTTATTTGGGGTAAAAACTTTAATTTTCGCAAGCAAACTAATTACATGTACATTTTTGTTTGTTGCACAAAAGTCTGTGTTGTAGATTGTGTTGCACAATTAAATATGATTTACATGCAAGTATTTTTAGTATACATTAAAACCTACCAGTTATTTTTTCAGCAAAGATAAATACATCTGCTAACCATGAGGCTGCAGGATTGTTATTTAGAAGCATTGTGCAAATGCGATCACTCTGTTCTTCATACAGGAGTCTTTGGATGAAGTTACTATTAAAGATACTTTGGAAGGTGACAACATGTACACATGTTCGCACTGTGGCAAGAAGGTGCGAGCTGAGAAACGGTTAGTATGAAACTAAAAATCATTTTGCAAAGTGCTATCGGTTTTTACTGCGGCAGAGTGACATATACCCTTACAGCAATTGGCTTTACAATGACAATTTAGGGAATAATTCCATATACTGGACGATCATGTGCTTACACTTGTGCTAGTGGAAGATCAAAGAGTAAAGGAATACATTCTACGACAGCCATCACTAAATGTTAAAGATATGTCCAAATGTTCTACTTGCGAACTGAATAGATTTGCACAGAATTTAATATCTCATATAAAATGATGAATATCTCATATAAAATGATGAACTAAAAACAGATAATGTGAACTTATTTTATGTATTAGGCTACGCTTATAGTGCCGGGGACGGTGACGTCAGGCTGCGGTAGTTGGAAAAATCAAATTGAGATGACTTCAAGAAATCACGACCGTGCCGTCGGGCCGTCGCGTCGCGCTTACTATAAGCGCACGCCACGGTGGCAATGCATTTGTTTTGCCGCGACGTTGCGTCGCCGGCATAAGTGCAGCCTTAGAAATGCATACCAACAGAACGATTTTGTATACAGTACATATAATTCACAAATGCAAATAAGTACATTATAGAACACCAGTTCAGCATCAGGAGTGGCCTGAAAATGTCCCAGGCAATATTAATTTAGAAAGGCAGAACATTGTGCAGTGAAAAAGTATTAGTCTCAACTTATCAATAATTCGTATAGATTCACACACGTCACTAACTGACCTGGTCTGTTCACCTACGGAGTTCAGTGATTACTTATTTTGGCGGATGTTCTCCTCAAACCAAGGGCTCTACTGGTCACGAACCAGCGCTCCGGTTCTCAAACATTAGCTGCAGTCCAATATGCCGTTGGCTCCTGCCAGTTCCGCACCACCAGTTCCGCACCACCGGCATCCAGTGATTATCTTTCACTCTATTACAGCAGTCACAATATGGATTTGCTTAAACGATGCTTGTTATCAACTACTGACTCCTATCTGCACTGTATTAACATTGGAACTGCAAGGGGCAAGAAGAGCAGAAATTAAAGCTAATGGCAGTTTGGAAATATATTGACCAATCCTAGTGAGTACGGCTGGGAAAATTGAGGTGCACTGAGGGAAAGATAATTATTGGAAGCCTGTTAATGATGGTGCAGAACTGGCAGGGGTGAACTACTGTACCTATTGTATGGAAGCTGACGTTTGGGAACCAAAGCCCAGTGTATGGGGAGAACATCTGCCAAAATAAGCCATCGCTGAACTCTGTGGGTGAAGGGACTCAGTCCAGGTCAGTGAGAGTGAGTCTTGCAAGATGGAGGGAGCATGTCGATTGTCCGAGATGATCTGTGATGAGCGGTGAGCTCATCGATTGAACAGGAGACAACACACAGGAACCGATGTTCAGAGCTTTCACTCAACATTAACTGCACCTCTTAATATTTCTGTCTGCACTTTAACTCAGGAACCTTCGTCTGTATTTATATTAGATAAATCTGCATCAATTATAGATGAGATGGGACTCATCCTTTTTTCACTGCAGTGTTCTGCATTTGTAGGTTGATATTGTCCTAGGACACTTTGAGACGACAACTGATGCTGAACTGAAGTTCTATTACCGAAATACACCGTGTTCAGAAAGAAAGGGACCCCTTTCTAGATTTCTCTTCTAGATTTCTCGCTCAATTGCTTGGAAAATGAGCACAACTGTAGGTCTGTTATGTAGATTAACATTATATAAGAAGTACAATGTAGACAATAAACGGATGTTGACCTAATACAGTGACATCAATTTAGTTATCAAGGAAGGGAAGGTAAGTGCATTATAGAGGCCTCGCGCGGTCCCCCGGCATTTAATTTAAATGCCTAGGGGAGAGTGCGGGACCTCTATAACTGCCCCCTCCCCCCCCCAGAATATCCAGGCCCCCAAGTTTACGCTCCGCTAAGGTACCAGATACCACTGGCAGATTAATGTTCATTACACAAGAAATATGTTTTTCCTTTGTAGCTCATAAATGTGTTAAACTGTTGTAATCTTATCTGAGATACTAAGGGGCTTATGCAGAGAGGCACGTTACGGTCAAAATCGGCAGGTTTGCGCCAAAAATGTCTGCATTGAAAGAGATAGTGGCGAGAATTTGGCGGGGCTATTCAAATTTGCCAGACGTGTGGCGAGAAGCGTGATCTCGCCACTGCGAAAAAACGCACGATTCCAGTAGCTCCGATGCGCATGAACGCGCCAATCGGAGCTACTAAATGGCGCGTTTAGTGGAAATTTTGCCCGCCAACAAAAGTTGGCTGTATTGTGGGCTAATACCGCGCGGCTCAGAATGGCGAGTTTCACGCCAAGTGAAACTCGCCTACTTAGCCATTTCCTGCACACCGCGCTACCGGAGTTCCCTGCATACCACAACTATAAATTCCAATCCTGTGGCGAATTTAAGCAGTACCTCTCTGCATAAGCCCCTAAGATTATTATAATGTTTGAGTTCAAAGTGTCTGTTCAAAATGTCCTTCTGCTGAAACGCTCGACCAAGACAAGAACGCCAGTATCTGCATAGTCGATAACACTTTGATGCAGCTGCTTCTACTCCTGAACGACACGTTGTTTTACTATTTAGTTTTTTCAGTCCTCCTGGCGACCATCCTTTATCAGGAAACCTTTTATGTAGACTTTGGACTATAATTCTTGCTCTGACTCGAGCATGTTGTGTAACGTGCTTTTCTTCACTACGCACCATTTTGTAGTTATGCACTGGATGAGGTCGTCATACCATCACTAATTCCAAAGAATATTTATTACGTTATCAAATATTATTATTTATTACGTTATCAAATAATTACTAAATGTAATGATCTACTGCGACAGACCTATACATTTTCATGAAAGTGTAATGATTTTTCTGCAAGAAATGACAAAAAAATGAAAGGTGTCCTGTTTTTCCTGAACACCGTGTATACGTGAATTATATGTGGTCTTGTATGTAATGTATACAAATTTCTTCTGTGGGTATGAATTTGTAATGCATAAATTCACTTTTTTCATTCATGTTTTTTAATACACAATTAGTTAATATTTTTTAATAGAGGTGTTTGTTCATTTTTGTTAATCCTCTTGTGAGAGATTGAGCGTGCTAATGACGCCACAGTTTCATTTTCTCATTGTTTGTTTTGGGACTCTAGCAACACCTGATATAAGGCTGTAAACCACCATGCACAATAGTCCTGAGGGACCCTTTCTATACATAGATCTGTCACCGTGATGTATCTTGAGTTTACCAATCCCCTTCCTCTTCTGAAACAGGCTCTGACACACAACTTTTTGAGCCCTGCCCTTTCTCTAGCAGTGCACCAATTGTATCTAGTGACTGCCTGGTCACATGACCTTCCACACAGAAAAAAACAGCAGCTTGGACTTATGCTTTAATGCCATTTATTATGCGTTTTATAGCATTCTTTGATTTCTACAGCAGGTTTTAGCACCTCCCAAGCAGTGCAAGATCTTTGCAACACTTTTTCCGGCTTGTAATAATTTGTTGCCAATGTTCCCAGCAGTATGAGCTGTAAACTGTAGCAATAGATAATGTTACCTTAGTAATACAAAGATACATTGTAGCTGCTGAGTTAGGCTAGGTCCTCAGTGTCTGCTGCTGTTGCACGCGCTATGGTGTGCACGCCACATACCAGACCACAGCCCTCTATAGGGCAGGGCCCAGTTTTATTTATTTATTTATTTATAAAATATTTTACCAGGAAGTAATACATTGAGAGTTACCTCTCGTTTTCAAGTATGTCCTAAGCACAGTTGGCGTGTGTGCGTGCGCGCACAAGCCACGGTGCGCGACCGCCTTGGCCAAAATATAAGATCCATGTCTTTTGGTGCTGCGGCCGAGCATTGGCCATGTCATGGCGGCGTTTCAGCCAATGATGGTGAACCAGCCTTGTGACGTCATGGCCGCAGCCCCGCCACAGGTCACGGCTGAAACGGTTGTATGCGCCGCCGGACGCTCCGGCGTGTGTGCATCCATGACCACTGGGGCAGTAGCCTTACATTGACTGAAGCAGCCATTATGCTAGTCACACAATCAGGAATGTTACAGATTTATAACGCGCCCCAAATGACTGCCAGCTTAGGTAGGAATGTAGAATGATACATTGTCACATGCTTTACATATACAAATAAGAAGAAAAAAAGGTTGGAAAGTAGTATTGCTGCTTTGAATTAAGCATTTTCCTGGAGTAAAAGTATTTAGAGAATACAAGGGCTTAGTAAAGCCTTGTATTTGCCCTCATCCCACCCCGTCCTTATCAGAGAGCTAATAAAGATAAGAGGGGAAGAGAAGAGAAGAGGCTCTGGCCAAGCAAACTTTTGTTGAATGACATCCAACAAAGGGAGTAGTCATGAAAATAAAACGCCTCCCAAATTTCCGTTCATCATGTTTACATAATAACTTAAAAATACTTATTTGCGTTTGATTTGGGTAAAGACGGCATCAGTCACACAGATGTGACACTTTAAACGTGCCACTTGAATTAGTCCTAGGAGGGATATCTAATTGGCCCTTCAAGAGTGATTTATTTAGTTTAACTTTAGCATGATCTTCAATCTTAATTATTTGGTTGCTTTTTTATTTGCTTGTATGTACAGTACTCTTAAGTAAAACTAAAAAGTAGAGCACCAAGCACTTTAAAGAGCAATATATCATACGTTTTACCTTCTATTAATTGGATAAGTGTGCCATTTTTTATTATATTCCAGGGCGTGTTTTAAAAAGTTGCCGCGAATCTTAAGCTTTAACACCATGCGGTACACATTTAACATGGTCACCATGATGAAAGAAAAAGTCAACACCCACTTCTCGTTCCCTCTGCGTTTGGATATGACCCCATATACGGAAGATTTTCTAATGGGAAAGAATGACCGAATAGAAGGTAATGTATGTTTCCATAGAACGGGAGCACTTGTAATCACATTGTTACTCTTTAAAAGTAAATGCAGAACTGAGAGTGGAGCGAGAACTGAGTGTGAAACAAAATCCAATAAATGTTGAAACCAAGGCTGCGTCCATAGCTTTCGCGCTCTTCCGTGACCCGGCGTAGTGCGGGAAATACAAACTTGTTTGTATCGCAAGGCGCCGGTCTCCCTGGGGGGGAGAGAAGAAAAGGCGATGGAGTGCACTATGCACTTATGCATTGGCGTCCTAGTGTTTGTTTTGGCACGAGCTACGTAGCTAGCGCCGTATCCTACACTATGGACGCAGCCTAAGGCCTGGGACATGGTGCAGGGAGCGGTGCTGGGCAGCGCCGACACTCGTGCTCTCCTGCTCAAGCAGGAGATTTTTCTTGTCCCTGCATGAGCGTCAGCGAGCGCGCTTGTGTGCCGGGTGGGAGGTTTTCGGGAGGCGGGCCTGGTGGCGGATCGTGAGGTGGGGCTAGCGCGCCACGTCACGGCGCCGATGTCACGGACTGCCATTGGCTTCTGGCAGTCACGTGACCAGCCCTGCACTTGCATGAGCGGCAAAATTTAAACTTGCCGGTCTCTTGCTTTTCCACACGCCTGCGGAAGCACCGTCTAAAGCCGTGCTGATAGGGATCATGTTTCTCCTCAGCGCGCCTCAGCACGGTCCTTTTGAGGCCTAACACAAAGTTATAATGCGGTCCTTGGAGTCCACATAATGAGACAGCGTTATTACTGCAGGTGTCAGCTCTCGTGCGCAGCGTCAAATTTTTTTTTTTTTAATAATAAAATTCAATGCTTTATTGACTAACGGATACATACACACACCTACACCATGTGGGAATTGAACATTAATACATTTTAGATAATACACATGCAGAGATCGAACTCGCCAAATGGAGGTTTTCAAATCGGGAGCAACACTCAGACCGCGTTATAAGCGGATTTGTGTTGTAGCGGATCGCGCCATAACGGGGTTGAGCTGTATGTGTATATATATATATATATATATATATATATATATATATATATATATATATATATATATATATATATCTCTTCCAAAATCTATTATGTTGGTGCTTCTGTCAGGCTAGGAGAATACTCACTGCAGTATGCTTAAAGCTTTGAGCTTTCCTGAGTGAGCAAACATAAGTTATTTTGCATGTTATCCATGTTAAGCAGTTTTTTGGGGTCGTTTTTGTAACCAAAAGATACCAAGTAAAGTACTGATCACTGTACTGATCACTCCAAAGAATCCTATACCGCCAAGAGATTCACTAGTATTTGTAAACATTTGCCATTTCTTACCTGTTTTGATATAAAATATGCTGTACTTTCCAGGTTTTAAAAAGGATGGTGAAGAACTAAAACAAACAGAGAGCTACGAGTATGATTTAATAGGGGTGACTGTCCATACTGGAACTGCTGATGGTGGCCACTACTACAGCTTCATCAGGGACATAGTGAATCCACACGCTTACAAAAATAACAAATGGTAAGTTGTAATTCTGTCTCAACGTCTTTTGAGAAAATGTTTACGGCTTTTTCATATCAGTATGGAGTGTTAAAGTGTCCGAATCCACTTTGTGTATAACACACATCCTCTTCTGTTTGGGCCATGATGGGAGGTCTCCAGTCATGAGATCACTGTAATGATAATGATTTTACTGACCAATCTGTAGTTCCCTTTTCTAATGAAGTAAAGGGTTTCTTTTAGGAAACCTCTTTATTTCTACTTTTTTAGCATACATGTTTGTATACATGTTTCTTAGAGGTCTTCGACTAGTCTTTCCACAATGTTAAATAAATGTACAGTACTACTACTTTTTTTTAAGCTATTTTAACCACTGACTAAGAAGGTCAAGAGTGTGATTGAAATATAACCGAGACCTTTTGTGTTTTTGTCTTTGTAATAGGTATCTTTTCAACGATGCTGAAGTGAAGCCATTTGACTCTGCTCAACTAGCATCAGAATGTTTTGGCGGAGAAATGACAGTGAGTTCAGTTAAATGTTCCATTACTGCCACCACAGGCAAGGCTGCACAATTATATACACGTGTAATAGAGGTGACATTTGGTTTACTTTGGTTTTAACTTCACATGGCACACGTGAAAATCTAAGGCACATTACATTTTAGAGTGTTGACATTGCTGTCTTTATCAGTGATCCCGTTTAAAAAGACCTGACCATTTTTCAATATATTGTGTTTATGTTCCAGACGAAGACCTACGACTCTGTAACTGATAAGTTTATGGACTTCTCATTTGAAAAGGTAGTTGTATTCACAAAAGTGCTGTCATATTTATATTCGTGTATAGAATGATTTTGATAATTTGACGGGCTGCTTTCTGTTGACAGACCCACAGTGCATATATGCTGTTTTATAAGCGAGTGGAGTCAGAGGAGGAAAATGGCAAGGAATTAAAATTTGATGTCTCTTCAGAACTTCTTGAGGTCAGTCAGGTTTGATATGTGAATAAATATATTTTTAACATTTGGGTAACTTTGGACTGCAGAATAGTGTACCAAAACGGCTTTACATATTTAAATTCAGTTGTCACCACGTACAGTAAAAACAAACAAAAAAAAACATTGGTCTGTGGTATATATACTCATACACTCTCACTCACACACTCTTACTCACACACATCTGCTAGTATAGAGTCACATTGATCTGGTAACTGGTCTCAAGTTAGGCTCACACGCTCCAGAGAACTGTGCTGCCCTTTAACTCGGGGATATTGCGGCATGCAGGAAACATTTTGCGTTTCTTTCACAACGTTAACAAACTGGTCCAACATTTTCATATTTTCTGATATTGATATGAAAAACCAAAATGCTTTTAGCTGGACACGGTTTGTCCTTTTCTGAAGGATAAAAACGTAATTTTTTCAATGCATACAGTAAGTTATCAGATCTTCAAACAGGGAGCTCCCTCTATGTTCAAAGTCTATAGACCCTGTATTATAGAACTACGTTATTGTCTTTAACCCCTATGGTATGTTACCATAGAAAATTATAATAATTATAAAGCATTGCAAAGTTCGGCGGGGAGGTCTTTTCCATGCGGTAACTAAATAAACTTGTTTTCTCAAATCTGATGATATTTTTCAGTGGATTTGGCATGATAACATGCAGTTTCTCCAGGACAAGAATATCTTTGAGCATACATATTTTGGGTAAGTCTTGCACGTATGTTTTTGTTAATTCATTGGTTCTCTCAATGTTCTGAGATAGGGGAGTAAAATTGTTGCATTGCTTTCCCAGGTTCATGTGGCAGCTGTGCAGCAGCATTCCAAGTACATTACCAGATCCTAAAGCTGTATCTTTAATGACTGCAAAGGTAATACTAAGTGCTGTGTACTTACAGGCTGATCTTCAATACCTTTTCAAAGCATGCACATGATATGTATGAAAGTCATCTCAAAACTTTTCCCACTACGGCCTTTGTATAGCAAGTGATACAGAGTTTGGACGAGCAGAATGTATATTGTAGAATTTTAATAGTAACTAAGTACCCGGTTTAAATTTGAAAGCCTTGAAAAGCTCTTGTTTCTGGAGGGTGGCAGTGGGATAAACACCTGGGTTTAGACACGAGTAGAGGCTAAATTGATTTGGGGAAACAAATGAAATGTTGGCACACTTTTGTGGATCTGATCCAATGTATGTAACAGGGACCAAGTGGGAAACAGTTGTAGACGATGACACACTTGCATATAGATCATGGGGGCGGCAACTCCAGTCTTCAAGGGCTACCAACACGTCCGGTTTTCTGGATAACCCTGCTTCAGCACAGGTCTTTGACTGAGCCACTGATTGAGCCACCTGGGCTGAAGCTGTAAAATCCTGAAAACCTGATCTGTTAGTAGCTCTTGAGGACTGGAGTTGGCCACTCCCGATAGACATATTTACAGGGGCATTATTTTCATATTTTTTAAGAATGGTGCATTTTATACTTATTTTTGACCGCGGATGTTATATTAGGGGAAACTTTGACTTTTGGAATAAAATATGTTATTTTATTATTTATTTGTACATTATTCCAGTAAAAACCTTTTGCCATCTTCAGTGTTGAATATGTTGTGTGTTTTTTTCCACAGCTTAGTACTTCATTTGTGTTGGAGACATTTATTCATTCAAAAGAAAAGGTATTTACATTTGGGTAGTCATTATTTTCGTAAAACAATGTGTTCCCTTATCTCAGAGACCCCTCTGAACGGAACTTGCTGGTGATAGTTCATGGGACAGTATGTATCAGTACTGTCACAATCTGACTTTAACATGGCACAAGGAAGGCCCACTCCAAATGGATATGGGAAGGACCATTGAGTCCAAGTGGTGCTTGATACAACAGATACTGTATGAAGTGTGACAAAGCTGATGATAACAATATGCATTTAAGATCATATGTACTAAGTGGTGTGTAAACCTTTTAAGGTGTCTTACAGCTTGGCATAGTTGAGTAAATCTGACCCTTAATATCTTGAACATATTTGTGCGTGCTGGTCCTTTTGTACATTTCCCATACATGTTTGATATTACATGCAGCTATTCTGTTTTAACCTTTCCTTATTGCACTTTTGTCTTCACATTTCAAATAAGCTGAGTTGATAAAAAAAAAAAATCTAGCAATCAATGTAAAAGAATGATTCTGGGTCATACACAACAGACCGCCATAGCTTTCCCTTCCTCCCTAGTAATCCCACTCCCACTGCTGTCATTCTAACAATCTTTGTTGCTCTGTTGGTGCTGTCAGTCAACAAAGAAGAAGCAGGATTGGAGGATACTGGGGAGGAAGGTAAGAAACATAGAGGTGTATTTCCAATTAGCATTTAGCAGTGGTATGACAAGTCTAGTGAGGATCAGGACTTACTTGTTAAAACATGATACAACTTAATTCCAGAAGTAGACAAGTAAAACAATTTGTATATGTCTGCATTTTAAAGTGAGTGTCTTGTGTACAGGTTTGCTGAAAATGTTCTCTTCGCCCATATTTTTTGGTTTAACGCACTGTGGTGTTCACAGCTACTTTTACCCAGACTCAGAGGCTAAAGGTGCAGTTTAGACTATTGTTGGAAAGTGAACTTAATGTAAGGCCCTTTAAAGCAGATGACCAACCTCATTTCGATTTGTTTTATTTTAGATTTAAAAAAAAAACTTAGAAGGCCCAAAGCCTGCAGTAATATTCACATCACAACCTCTGTTGTTTATTCTAACTTGCTCTCAGTGCTGTTTTCTATGCCAAATGCAGAGGGACTTATCAGAGGTACTGTCCTTGGCTTCCTGATATCGCTGGCTTTAACAAAGTGTAAAAGGCTTAGCACCCATGTTAAAGGAGCACTCCAAGCAACAGTATGTCTTTTGTTGTTGTTTTTAATAGGTGTAAAGCAGGGGGTCTCTGGATCTGAACCGCGCAGATTTCCGCCCTGGGGACCCCCTGCTTCCCTAGATACTTAAATCCGTTAGGGGTGTCGGTATTTCTATGCAGTAAGCTCTAGGGTCACATGGGCCAATAGGAAGACACAAGGGATAACGTTGCGGCTTCCTATTGGTCCACCAGGGCTGCTACCGGCAGCACCTACGGATGCAATTCTCTCAGGGAGCCGGGGGTCCCTGGAGCTGAAATCAACGTGGTTCAGCTCTGGAGACCCCCTGCTTCAAACCTAAAAACAATTAACATACTGTCGCTTGGAGTGCTGCTTTTATATCAGTTTTAGGTTCATTAAAAAATAATAATAATTAAAAATCAGTGAGTAGGGAAAGAAAGAGGCGAAAACAGACTTAATACAGCCTTTAAAACCTAAAAACAAATAAAAAATGAGCACGTTTAAATCCATCTATTTATTTTATTGTGTGACACTTCTGTGTTCAGAGTTCTTTTCTTTCATTATAGGACTAAGCTCAAAATACTTTATCTAATAGGAATACCCAGTGGTAGAAATGTAATGGTATTGAGAGATAAAGTGTACCACTAGTTTTTTTATTTACAAGCCCAGTGTACCCCTAGCTTCAGCAGGTCTCAGACCTATTCGTAAATCTAGCCAGTTTTCCAGAGTATTCCTCTTTACAATTGGATAATTTGTTATCCTAAATGTTATCTTCTTTAATAAAAACATGACTTATCAACATATGTATAGTTATTACATTATATACTCATATGTATTTGCTACATTCACTATAGTTTTCAATGCATACTTTTATTAATCACGTTTGCCTATAAAAATAAATAGTGGTAGAGTTGGGAACCCCAGGTTTACAATAATTGATGATTTGAGCTGTCTAAGCGCTATAAAACCACTATATGGAACATCTAATTTACTACTGAGAAGAGGAATAAACAGGACAAGAGCTGAAAATATGTGTGTGTGTGTGTATATGTATATATATATATATATATATATATATATATATATCAAAACAATTGACCAAGCTTACCCATTACCTATTACAAGAAGGACAAGCGGACGAGTGTGGGATGGTTTCAGTGTGATGGTTATGTCTGTACAGCACCCCAACGGTTCATATCCAAGCATTTTCTTCTGTTTTATCTTTTCCGTTTTTAAGAAACGCACAAGTCATATTTTTGCTTGGTTACATTGTACGACTGAGCAGTGTTTAGCATGTTGGAAGCATAATTTAGGTTCTGGGGATAGAGAAATGAGCTGAAGCGTTAAATTGAAAATGATCCCTAACCTTACTGTGTTTCTCTCCAGCCCACAATGCTCCAGTGGATTGAACTGTTGACGAAGCAATTTAACAACAGTCAAGCAGCCTGTGAGGTGAGATACATATACAATAAACAGTTTAGCTAAGTATGCAGTGTGTGACAACTACTGGCATGAAGTGACATTTCAACAGGCACACAATGGCTTTAACTTGGCAAGCTGATGGGAGGTGCAGCTAATTAGAAGTAGGAATTATACATTGGCATATCAAGACTTTGCAGGTGTATTTTTTTCCCCATTTTAAAGTCCAACATAAAAAGCATGTTCTGTTTCCTCCAGTGGTTTTTGGACCGCATGGCTGATGATGACTGGTGGCCTATGCAGATTTTGATCAAGTGTCCCAATCAGATTGTAAGACAGGTAGGTAATATTGGGCTTTTGAAGAGATATTACTTGTGTGGGACAGGAAACACAAATACAGAGTTATTATTTTTTTTTTCTACCTCGCACCCTTATATCGAACCATTGGTTAGGGAAGAGCTGTGATTACACATACAAGCAGTAAAATACAAATACCAATGTACACTCATCATTAAAGATGCCACAAAACTGTCTTCACTTATTAAAATGCATAATTGTCCTTTCATTTCTGTATGGCTCAAAATTTCCGTTTAAGAAAATGGTCATGAAGTTATGTTTTCCTTTTTTTTTTTTTTTTTTTTTTTAGTGTTATATTGATGAAAAATAAGTATATCTTTCATTGAGCAGGATAATTTAATTGATTTTCAAAATCAATTGAACCTGGTTTTGGGATTAGAACTTGGTTTGCCACCTAAACATTCCAAGTGGTGTTGAAAGCTAATTGATAATTATTTACCTTTCGATTTTCAGATGTTCCAGCGTCTTTGTATTCATGTCATTCAGAGACTGAGACCAGTACATGCACATCTGTATCTGCAGCCTGGCATGGAAGACGGGTAAACATAATCTCTTTGATAATAATATATATATTTTTTTGTCATACATCTGATTGTTGCATTTTTTCCCTCTCTGTCTCTTTAGCAATTTGAGAGATTAATATTTCTGATCCCCAGGAGTCACTGTTACATAGTAGAGTTTAAGGTTGAGAAAAAGACATAAAGATGGTCCTCGGTTAACCGCTAGCATAATTCCCACAAACCGCCGTCGGATAGGGGACGGTCAGATTGCGGATCCAATGTTAATCCGCGGCAGTGAGTGTCAGATATTCCGTTTCAACGTCGGATAATAAGTTCTGCTCAATGCATTATCTGGCATCAGATAATCCGTTCGTATAATGGACAGCCGGATAGCGAGGACCACCTGTATGTCCAAGTTCAACCTATGCTAAATTTAGACGACAGATACTTTATCCTATATTTGTACTTACAGTATAGATTGTGTTGCTTCCCCAGTGCCTGTAACTCATGTCTGTTCAAGCTGAGAATCTTATCCAAGGACGGTTGGGAACTATTCCCCAGTTGTTAGACAAGTTGAAAGCACTTTTGTTTAATCTCGCAGTGGAATTTATTGAATTCTTTATGGAGTCCTCTTTTGTTTACCCACTTGTGAAAACTGAGACATCAGGTTCAATTCAAGACAAATTGTGTATCATTCGACATTAATGATGGGCGGCCACCTTCATGAAATCCACCAGAGTTTAGCAAAGCAACCAGACCATAAGAAAAATTACTAGATTTATTGGCATTTTGTTCGCCTTTATCATCTAATAGGCATAATGTAGCCATTTAATGGGTTTATGTGGAGACTGTACTTCTGAGTATTATTTCTGCCCAAAGACCTTGCAATAATCTGACCATCTTATTTAAATAATTAGAAGCTGTGTCAAGTCCCAAAATAGTAACAAATGATTTAGAATCATAATGCCTCGCAGAAAATGAATTCTCAAGTGGGGAAGGTTGGGGCATTTCAATTGTAGCTGGAGCTCCCATCATGGAAGGTATTTTTGATTACAATTTTCTAGGTCTGATGACATGGACGGGCCTGTGGAGGACATAGGCAGCCGTTCCTGTGTGACCCGTTTTGTGAAGACCCTGCTTTCTATCATGGAGCATGGTGTGAAGCCTCACAGTAAACATCTGACTGAGTACTTTGCCTTTCTCTACGAATTTGCCAAAATGGGAGAGGAAGAGGTGACTATCTTTGTGTGAGAAATACAGAATTTGTGGTTTAAAAAAAAAAAAAAAAGTGTTTTCACTATTTGTGACCTGAAACCTCTCTTTCAGAGCCAGTTTTTGCTGTCACTGCAAGCCATATCTACCATGGTGCATTTCTACATGGGAACCAAAGGCCCTGAAAATGTAAGTGTAAACTACATATTTATTTTTATTATGTATGTTTTAATTTATATAGCACCATTAATGTACATAGCGCTTCACAGCAGTAATACATGTGACAATAGTATAAATAACAAATAATATAAATATAAATAACACATAAAGGGGAGAAGTGCTTCAGACATAAAAGTACCATTTAGGAAATGGCGTCCCTGCTCCGAAGAGCTTACAATCTAATTGGTTGGTAGGAAGAACGTACAGAGACAGTAGGAGGGTGTTCTGGTAAGTGCGACTGTAAGGGGCCAAGCTTTATGTATGAGGTGTTAATTATCGGCCATGGAGCTACTCATATGCTTCCTTAAGCAGTTGTGTTATGAGGTGGGTCTTAAATGTGGATAGAGAGGGTGCTAGTCGGATATTGAGGGGAAGTGCATTCAAGTTTTGTGGGGCAGTCAGCGAGAAGGGTTTAAGGAGGGAGAGGGGTCTAGATACAAAAGGGGTAGAGAGAAGACATCCTTGAGCAGAACGCAAGAGTCGGGATGGTGTATAGCGAGAAATTAGGTCTGAGATGTAAGGAGCAGCAGAAGAGTGTAAAGCTTTAAAAGTGAGGAGGAGAATTGAGTGTGATATACGGGATTTGATAGGAAACCAGGAGAGGGATTTCAGCAGGGGAGACACTGAGACAGATTTCGGAAATAGTAGAGTGATTCTGGCACCAGCATTTAGGATAGATTGGAGGAAAGGGCGTATCTTGGTAATATTGCGGAGGAAAAAATGACAGTTTTTTTGCTACCTTTTGAATGTGAGAAGGGAATGTGAGAGAGGAGTCAAGTGTGACCCCTAGGCAGCATGCTTTGGCTACTGGATGAATGATTGTACTTCCAACAGTAATGTGGAAGGAGGTAGTAGGGCCAGGTTTGGGAGGAAGTAT
Source organism: Ascaphus truei (assembly GCF_040206685.1). Taxonomy (NCBI): domain Eukaryota; kingdom Metazoa; phylum Chordata; class Amphibia; order Anura; family Ascaphidae; genus Ascaphus; species Ascaphus truei. The sequence goes on from NC_134486.1 coordinate 87,190,805, forward strand.
GAGGGGCTCTTTTTTTGCCATGTTAAGTTTAAGGCGGCGGAGGGCCATCCAGGATGATATCGCAGAGAGACATTAAGAAACTTTAATCTGTAAAGCAGGTGTAAGGTCAGGGGTAGAAAAGTAAATTTGTGTGTCAACAGCATAGAGGTGATATTTGAACCCAAGAGATGTGATTAGGTCACCTAGAGAGAGTGTGTAAAGAGAAAAGAGAAAGTGTCCCAGGACAGAGCCCTGGGATACCCCCACAGAGAGATCAATAGAGGAGGAGGTGTTGGCCAAAGAGACGCTGAAAGTACAATGGGAAAGGTAAGAGGCCATCCAGGATAGAGCTTTGTTACGAATGCCAATAGTATAGTGAATGTGAAGGAGAAGAGGGTGGTCCACAGTATCAAATGCTGCAGAGAGGTTGAGTAATATGAGCAGAGTGTAAGGACTTCTGTCTTTGGCAGCATGGAGGTCATTAGTTATTTTAGTGAGGGCTGTTTCAGTGGAGTGAGCAGTGCGGAAGCCAGATTGTAGAGGGTATGACTGTTGCATGTTTGCAGGAAGAGGGAAAGGTACTAGAGTAGAGGGAGGAGTTAAAGATAGATGTGTGTGAACGTAGGGATTATAGTAGGAGCAAGAGGTTTTTTGAGGTGGGAGGGAATGGGGTGAAGAGGGCAGGAGGTAGAGGGAGAAGAGGAGATGAGCATCCTCCTCTGTGACAGTGGATAAAGAGTCAAGGAATGCAGGGGGAGAGTTAGGAAGAGGTATAGGATGGGAGGAGGATACAGAAGGGATGGCCTGACGTATGGATTCCACCTTTTCCTTGAAATAGTCGTCAAAGTCCTGAGGTGAGATGGAAGAAGAAGAACAGCCAGCAAGAGGGTGTTCTGAGTAGGGAGTCAAAGACAGAGAAGAGTCGGCGTGGCAGCCGCAGATGAGGGGTGCGCACGGGGAAAAATTTGCGCACCCCTGTCATAGAGCGAGACTCAGCTTGCCACTTGTGATGCATTAATAAGCAGACAGGATTTAAATATTGCTGTGTGTGTGTGTGTTTTTTTTTTTTTTTTAATTCTCTCTAATGGTTGTTCGTTTTCCTTCTCACCGTTCCCACATTGCATAATAAATGAATTGCTACTGTTTGTTTTGTATGTCAGCCGCAGGTTGAAGTGTTGTCCGAGGAAGAAGAAGGGGAGGAGGAGGAGGAAGAAGACATCCTGTCATTAGCTGAAGAGAAATACAGGCCAGCGGCTCTTGAAAAGATGATTGCTCTGATTGCCTTCCTGGTGGAGCAGTCTCGCTCAGAAAGGTGTGCAGGGGAGCAGTATTCATATTGGTGCAGCAATTCTATTGTGTCCCTTCCACGATCAAATAAGACCTATGGAAAGATTAGTGTGGATCATATGCAAATCCCTGCTGCCTGTGACAAAACACAACGGCAAATAGAATCGGATGAAGTGTTAATTCCCATTTTAAGATGTCACTGAAGGAAGAGCTAATACAAGGAAAACCGGATAAGAAAAAAAGTAGATTCAGTGACAATCATTAAAAAGTACATTTTGAGATTATGCGAACAAAGCGTAGGGTAGTATACATAACAGTCCACTCCTTTATATGGCTTGTTTAGCTCAGTAGATTGTAGGTGAGATTGCACTTTTTTTTTTAAGTTCATATTTTTATTAAAGTATTCTTACATTTTGCTCGGAGTACAGAGAAAAGGGTATGGAATTATAAAACAAAGGTAAAAATATAATTTAAAATAATAAGAAGTACATAATGAAATAGATACTATTAAGGGGAGGGGGGAGATTTTGGGATAGGTTTTTGAGAAATGTGGTTAGGTGATCACGCTTAGTTTCTCTTTCTTATTCATGGGGATTGCATTTATAAACATTGTGCTTGTCTTCTACGGGTCCCTTTAAAATAAACATTAGATATTTAAGTTATTAAGAAATAAAATTTGTGCAGATTGTGCTGTGCGCCTGTGTAGTAATACCGTGATTCCATCACTGCAAAATAGTACATTTCCAACAACATTTTATGTGGAAAGTGGGAGGTGTGGTGTACTGATGGTAATTGTGCTTCTCTCGTCGTTACAAAAAAGAATGCTGTTGATTGAGTTTTTGAGTAACTGGTAGACCAGGGGTGGCAATGTACCACCCGCCTGTGGGAAGGTTGCTACAGTTAGGGATCCGCTCCTCGACCCTACCTGTGGGGAGGGAGGCAGCAGCAGGAGCCCACTCAGGGGGTCCTAACACAGACGTGAGCTCCCGTCGTACTGCTGCCTCTGCCGCCCGCACCACTTGCAGGGCCCATGGGAGAGGGGCCAGGGAGGATGGTAAGAGAAAAAGGGTAGGGGAGGTGCAAGTGAGAATAAGAGTATGTAGGGGAGAAGCTGGAGAGGAGGGGAACCATGTGGGGGAGAAGCTGGTGAGGGGAACTTTGGTTAGCTTTACGGGTCACAGACTTAATGTTGATTCCACATTAAGTGTGTGGGCCACCAAGCTTGTCAGTGACCTTACAGCCAAAATAATTGCCCAATCGTGTGGTAGACTACCACACCTCAAATATTTGACAGCAATTGCCCTATCTGGTGGATATTACATATTTTGCCTTTTTAGTTGTCATTTTCTGATTCTTTTTCATGGTTATGGGGTCTGCAACACAGCAAAACTTGTAAATCACCCCAAAATTGGGAACAGTATATATTTATCAGTAAGTACAACATTTTTTTCCTTTAATTGTTTTAGGCATCTTACATTGTCCCAAAATGACATGGCAGCATTGACAGGAGGAAAGGTAAAAATTGCTTTGTCTGTAAAAAAAAAAAATGTGTATATAAAGAATTTGAAAGATATTAAAAAAAACATGACTTACTAATATATATATATATTTATATATTTTTTTAGGGCTTTCCTTTCTTGTTCCAACATATACGAGATGGAATTAATATCAGACAAACCTGCAATCTGATTTTTAGCCTTTGCCGATACAATAACCGTCTTGCAGAGCATGTGAGTACAATGCCAGTCCAGATCGTTCCCTTTTAGAAAAAAATGTTTTAGCTTGAAAGGCCACTTTCACAATTCCTGATCTTTGGGTTTAAGAAGTTGCTTTGAGTAGAAGTAAAAGGTCAGTAAAGAGTTGAACCAGGCGAACATGTTAAAATGTATCAGGTCGATGGGACCGAGAATAAGCCACGTTATACCCCCACTTCTATACTAAACTTTATTTTAAACTTTAATGCACTATTAAATACCGTCATTTGGTCCATCTGGACGACTACAGCGGCAATTATGATCTGAAACCACCATTTCTGTCGGATATCTCCCATTCTGCTAGCATACTGATCATTCTTCAAGGATTTTCTTTTAATTGCCATCCATGTGACAAAAAGGGCCAGTGTTGATGTTATTTAAGGGCTTGAAATCTATATGCTGCGTTTAAGTGGTGTGCTTGCAGTGCCCTATACTAGAACTCGTTCGTATCACGAGTCCTTATATGAAATGTGTTTGAAAATGTTTGGGGGTACATGAAACTTGTCCCTGTCTGCGTGAGCACAGCATATACCGGATGCACGGTTTCAGGCCTCCAGGTATTTCTTGTATGCGGTCTGTGCACAAATATGATGGTGCACAGATAAAAGAACATGTTCACAATGACCACTTATTTGGTCAAGAATTTTGAGGCAGGGATTTAATTAGTACTATATTTAAAAAAAAATAAAAGTGTTTGAAACCACAGTCTCCTTTGTTCTGTTAGAAGTCTCATTAATCGCCTTTGCCGTACATAGGTGGTTCTGAAAGGTAGAAAAAATATATACAGTTTTACAGCACAGGAAATGTAAATACATTGGACTTAAAAAACACTATACTTTCATACTCGTATATGAATGCTATTTTTGTCTTTTTGTTTAGATTGCATCCATGCTTTTCACATCTATAGCTAAGCTAACCCCGGAGGTATGTGAACTTTATTTTTTTATTATAACTTAAAATGCAGCCTTAATATGATTCTTCTTCTTTTTTTTTTTTATTATTATTATTATCATAATTTTTCCCTTAAGGTGACTGTCTTAGAAAACAAAACTCACAGTGAAAGAGAGCTTCAGAAGTGTTTATGGTTATTTATGTTTGGGGTGTCTGTTGTAATTCAAAGCTTTTTATATATATATATATATAGATATAGATATATATATATCTATATATATATATATATATATATATATATATATATATATATTACAGGAGTGCAAGTGAATATATATATTCACTTGCACTCCTGTAGTAAATCAGTAGTGTGCTGGTTGGTGCATGTCCCATAGGAATAATAAAAAGCATACATTACCATGTAGCGGCAAAGAGTCGACAGCACTCAGGCAGTTTTAAGCAGAATTATGTATTAAACATATGGCACATATATCTCCAATGTTTCGATCCCTCAGGGGGATCTTCCCAAGTATAATGTTGTGCCAAGAGTTAAGGCATTCATTTAAAGGGGGAGGGATTTTTTTTTTTTCCTCTAGATAGGTATGAAGTAGGGTCTTCGGAACTCTGTTAATTTCAGCCAATAGTAGCCCCGAGTGGGCACACATTATGGCGGCTCAAATCTCCCACGGCACAAGAGCCAATTGGAAGCCTTTCCCTTTTGGCCCTTTGCCGCGTGACATTTAACAACTAGGTCGTAACTGGCATGCGCTTCTCTAGTATGTATTTCGGGAAGCAGGGGGTCCCCGGAGATAAATTAAGGGGGTTTAGCTCGTGAGGCCGCTTGCTTAATACCTAGATAAATATTTTTATTGTTATTCTCAGGAAGTGCTCCTTTAGGTGCCTTACAGCTTAACACTGTTTGGTAAATATGGGCCATAATGTTATAAAACTGTTCCACATTGGCCATTTAAGTGGACAAACTGGTTCACATAGTTACCCCTAATGTTTGCGAATCAAAAAACGCATCAAACATAACATTTTTTAAAGGAAAACCATTTCAAAGCACACACTACTATTATGGTACGTCCTTACTTCAGTTTCATTTTGTGGTGGAAGAATTTCTCCTTTCAGATTAGATTATCGTTACCATGAAAAGCAGCACAGAGCTACAACACCAGCCAAAAATGGGAACAATTATAGCTCTACTTTGCTGCCCTACTTTAAATGTGTTTTTAACCAACAGATTTTGGTGCCGTTTTTTAGAAGCCAGAAGAAAACTGTTGTAAATGTTTATTTCCACATTCTAGGAAAACAGACTAAGTTTCTAAATATACTTCAAAGAAAATAAGTCAAACTCTTAATGTTGATCGTTGTATGGCCCATTCAGATAAAACACGGCTTGTTGTCCTGCATTTTCTTATCAATCTAGCATACTAACCTCTCCTATGTGTGTAACAAAATCAAGCGTTCATATTTTCACACATTTGCCATTTTTTTATTGTAGGCTGCAAATCCTTTTTTCAAATTGCTGACTATGATAATGGAGTTTGCTGGGGGTCCTCCAGGCATGCCACCTTTTGCTTCTTACATTTTGCAAAGGATCTGGGAGGTAAGATGACATAACTAAGAAAAATGCTGCTGTTCTAGCAGCCACTGGTTACTGAGCTATGTAAAACATTTCAGGATACTACTTAAAATGCAATAATAAAATGTAGCAGAATGCGTGAAGGACATACTAATAGTCATAGTCCATGATCATTGAGTGTTGAACTTCCACTTTAGAAGTGTCAGTCAGTTTTGAGTGAGTTGAGCAGTTCATTTATTGTATGCTTGCTTTTCATCTAGGTGATTGAATACAACCCCTCTCAGTGCCTGGATTGGCTGGCAGTGCAGACTCCTCGCAATAAGCTGGCTCATAGCTGGGTACTACAGAACATGGAGAACTGGGTAGAGCGTTTCCTACTGGCACACAACTACCCCAGAGTGAGAACATGTAAGTTGTATTAATGCTACACATCTCTAATTGATAGACTTGTCTTCCATTTAATTTACCAGTGAACATAGTCTTATTAAAGAAAAAAGTTGTATAATTCAGCAGTGTTATGAACCTTTAAAGCATTAAGAGATGAAGGGCCTTCACAAGACGTATGGCTAAGGTCATTCACTTTAGTGGTTATTTTTTCCTCAGGTCAGATCTTACAGTAAAAGTCAATTTAGGCTCTGTGCTTACCTGCTGCTTTATAAAGTACAGAAACCATAATTAATGCATTTCATTGCTGTTATTTTTCATTATTTAGCACCACTAGCTTGAGAATTAAAAATGGTGTTCTTGAAGCACTAGAGCGTATACGCGATTAGGTGCTTCTGCTTTAAACATATAATTGGTTATGTATTCACAGTAATGGTAAGTCATTGCTTCTTTTCACAGCTGCAGCATATCTTTTGGTGTCACTCATTCCAAGCAACTCGTTTCGTCAGATGTTCCGATCCACCCGCTCCCTGCACATTCCCACACGAGACCTGCCCCTTAGTCCAGACACAACAGTGGTTCTCCATCAAGTATACAATGTCCTCCTGGGCCTTCTTTCAAGAGCCAAACTCTATGTGGATGCTGCTGTACATGGTACCACCAAGTTGGTGCCATACTTTAGCTTCATGACTTACTGTTTGATTTCCAAAACTGAGAAGCTTATGTTTTCCACCTATTTTATGGACCTGTGGAACCTCTTTCAGCCCAAACTCTCTGAGCCAGCCATTGCCACAAACCACAACAAGCAAGCCCTGCTCTCCTTCTGGTACAACGTCTGCGTTGACTGCCCCGAGAATGTACGCCTTATTGTTCAGAACCCCGTGGTGACCAAGAATATCGCCTTCAACTACATCCTGGCTGACCATGATGACCAGGATGTAGTACTCTTCAACCGTGGGATGCTGCCGGCTTACTATGGCATTCTGCGCATGTGCTGTGAGCAGTCTCCTGCCTTCACAAGGCAGCTCGCCTCACACCAGAACATTCAATGGGCCTTTAAAAACCTCACTCCACACGCCAGCCAGTACCCTGCGGTAAGAGTGGGGATCGTTCTAGAAATAGATAATCTAGTTACAATGTTTATCCTTCCTTCATTTTGGGATACTCCAATATGTTTCAGATTAGTAGAGACTGGGCTGTATGGGGCTGGTTATGTGAAAAAACTCGAAGTCTAAATAAATCAAAGACAAAAATAGAATAGGATTATTTTTATGTTCTCTTGTAAACTCTTCTAGACTATACTCATTTCCGTGTCATATACAATTCTCACTAATATTCTCAAAGGGATGAGACAGCCATGATAATGGAAGCCAAACCCATTTGGTTTCACAAATCTTATAGCATCTCGCATGGAAATGAATTGGAAGCATTTTTTTGTATGTTATGACAATAAAACAGATGGAAAGATGGTGGCAGAGTTGCAGGTCTTGGTTGTAGTTTGTTGGGAGTGGTTAACTATGGTTTAATGACTCCCTCTGCAAAGTCAGTTGATAGTATGACTTAATAACGACTGTTTAACAATCGTATAAAATTTCCTTTTGAAAATGTAGAACACGGAGCGGGATTTTTTTGTAGCAGATAAATTGTAACTGCCATTTCAGTTAATTATTACACTTAAGTATTGATCTTTTTCTTCATTTCAGTCATACAATTTGCATTGTGTAAGGCGTGGTTAATCTGTAATTTCCCACTGCTTATCCTTGACTTGTTTTGTGTTCCTGTGCAGGCTGTGGAAGAGTTGTTTAACCTCATGCAGCTGTTTGTAGCCCAGAGGCCAGATATGAGAGACGAAGAGCTGGAAGATATTAAGCAGTTTAAGAAAACGACCATCAACTGCTATTTGCGTTGCTTAGATGGCCGCTCCTGCTGGACAACGTTAATAAGGTACATGCTGTATAGGATTGCTGGTGTGGGAAGTATTGATCTTTCCCACAGTAAATGTTTTAAATCCAAATGCAAACACGAAATTGCTGTGATTTATGTTTATGGATAACGATTTGCCCTTCAAGCTAAATCGTACAATGGCAGTAGGTACTGTTTATATTGGGCCCGGAAGAAGCCTTTAGGTGAAATGCGTGTTGGGGCCGACAGGTGGTTGATGAAGATGGGACTGAACCTTATTTAAAATTGTCACTATGCCCTTTATTCTCAAGGTATGCCCAAGAAACTGTGATCCAAAACGATATAAGAGAATCAACAAACTAAGAGAATCAACAAAAAGACACAAGTACTAAATATTGAATAAAGAAACTACAGTACTAATTATAAAAATACAAAATGTATTATTAAACAACCATATGTATAGAAAAATATAGATATAGAAAACTATCCACAATCTACAACAATATCATAAAATCTAAGAGAAAAGCACTTATAAACAACAATATCCTAACTAAATAGACTATCTCAAATGATCACACAATACTAAACAGAGAAGACAAAAAAATGCAAAGAAAGCAATGAAGAAACAAAGTATATAAAGAAATTCATGTAGACAAACGCATGTAAACAAACAAATAGGTTCATATACCCCTGCAGTAGAGAAGTGGTGGCACCTGTTAGCAGGCACCAAACCTGGCTTCCCTGATAGCGCACTCACATGTCTCATGACGTTGCATGCTTGCCACACAACGTCCTGATTTAAAGAGACACTTCATAAAACTTCTCTTATTACCCAAATAACATCAAATATACTCTATGCATCCTATATTGCTAAGCCAATCCAGGTTACAGAAACTTAAAAACAGAGCATATCTAATCAACCAATATTACATAGTTACATACTAGATTAGGTTGAAAAAAGACATGCGTCCATGTTGAACTAATAAACATCATATAAACCATTCAATAAAATATGGTTAACAGTACCAGCCTTATTTAATGTTTACTGAATAATCCATATGTAGAGGAAAGATATAGTAGTCGCATTGTAAAAGGCCTTTGAATTAAATACCATCCAGGGTGTCTAGGGAGGAGGTCCAGGGTAGGTCTAAATATAAAGCTACTTATATCAAATTATATCAAAGAACATTATAGGTCCCAGGCACATCATACTGGAGCATTAGCAGGCAATCTATTAACAGTATGGGGTCAAGCTGTGAAACCATATTTTTGTTATGATATTCTCTCTAACAATGCTGTTGACCTTCGTCATAGCCTGGTTTGATTTAAAGGGAACATGACACGTCATAGTCTTCATTCAGACCATGTTCTGTTCTCCAATGTATTCATCTATTGACCTCTTTGGAGAAGGAGGCGCTCTCTATCACCTCCTCTTTGTGGTAACTCCACTCGATCAATCACCTGGAATCTTAGTTGACTTACTGCATGACTTACAGGCAGGAGCCTGTTGGAAGTGTCTGGAGACCAAGAAAGCCAATCTCCCTGTACGAATCGTCGATTTGTGTTTACGTATGCGTTCCTTGTTTGGTTTAGTGGTTTCACCCACATAACACAATCTACAGGAGCATTTCATCAAATATAAACCCCAATTGGGCCCTTAGATCTGCCATCGGCCCTCAACTGATTGAGCTGAGCCTTGGTTTGAAGTGAATAAAGTTAATGGAAAGCTTTTTCAAGAACAGCTCCAAGACTGTGGAATAAGGTCCCTGCTGCTTTAAGAAATCAGGAAGCTTTACTTCCATTCAGAAAGGAATTAAAAACATTACTTTTTAAACAAAACATGGCAAACTGACCCTAATAACATGGCACGCAGCTTTCCTCGTCGTTTCCCTATAAGTTTCGGGTAGGTCTCAGTTGTAGGTCTGGGATGGGTGCCCTCCCTAAATTCCTACATTCCTTGGTGTGTTAGAAAAAAATTAAATAAATAAGACAAAAGCTGAATTACAAGTAAATTGTTTCCTGTCCTTCCCGACCTTGGTTGCATGAAGAATTCACCGAATATATTGTTGCATTAGGCGCAATTATTGCAGGCGTACGTATCTGATTTAGACCTACTAAGAATTTATTGTGATTTAATGAGGGTCATGGTCAATTTTAACCAACCAATCCCTATTGTTGTGATTCCTTTGCACTAATACCAGAAATAATGAATAAGTATTACATTGAGAGACTTTTATTTCCCATAGACTATATTTTGAGTGCTGACCCAATCCTTATTTTTGTATTTTTATTCATTTAAGGTGCTGCAATATGATATGGTTGTTGGGATATTTAGGAATTATGATACGTTTTAATTACATGTATGGTTTCCTATCTGAGTATGAAGTTTTGTGTTAGTATTATGGTGCATAGTGACACATTTGAATATGTATGGCCACATATATGAAGAGCATATTTTTGTTTTAGATTTTTTCTAAAATAGTATATATTTGTGGGGCTATTGGCAGAGGGAAGTGTGTGCTGTTTGTGCATGAATCAATTCTGTATAGAGGAAGTGCATTATTTAATAGGTGGAATGTGCCCCATCTTAAATATTGTTTACTTATGGTTTTAATATATGGGTTATAAAAATGTTTTTTGGGGGGATGTCAACATTGGGATGATTTTTGTGCAAAAATATTATTTTAAATATTTCAATACAGTTGCTACCATTGCGTGCGTATTGAGGTCGTATTTTTAGGGTGTTCGTTTAGTAATTTAAACCTACAGCAACCCCCATGACAATCTGTCTTAATAAGGGCAATAGGGTATTTTTTGCTACTGGTTTGTTATAGTCTTGAGCAATGGGATCTTTTCTTTGTTTACTGTATATATTATATCTGCTTCCAAGCTTCTTCTCCTCGTTGCTTCAACTTCTCTCATGTATCTGTGTTAATTACTTCCAAGTTATAACCTACAGTAGGGTGAATATGTGCTATTTGAGAGTCCCAGGTATTACTTATAGCAAGTAAAATGGAGACTGAACCTGTGCAATTATTGGAGGACTCCTATAATAATGACTTTTGAAAGTATTAAATCATGCTTAGCATTACATGGTATTATAGGCTAAAGCTGGTAAATCCCGGGCATTATTGAAATCCCTGCTCTCTGATTGGTGAAAATTCCAGGCATTATCCAATCAGTAATGGGCCGGAATTCTTGGCACCTTGCCAAGTTTTTCAGCCAATCAGCTTTCAGTTCTCATTCACAAAGAGTGTGAGATTAGCTCTCAGACAGGGGAGGGGATTGTGTGTGTGTGTGTGTGTGTGTGTGTGTGTGTGTGTGTGTGTGTGTGTGTGTGTGTGTGTGTGTGTGTGTGTGTGTGTGTGAAAGCAAAAAAAAATGTAGACAATCATGCTGATAAATCACTATGACTAAAACACTGTCTATCTTTTTTTATGAAAAATGTAAAAAAAAAAAAAAAACTTTAAATAATAAGCCTACATTTAGCCTATAATACTGTAGTAATAATCCCCTTAGAACAGGGCATTTCTGGCCAATAATTCCCTGTTCTTTGGGGATTATTACTTAATTATTGCCCGGTTGGTGCCAAATAGAGATGGGAAATCAGTTCTTTATTTGGAAATGTCTAACTTTCTTCACTATACAAAAACCTTACAGGATCAGCACTCAAAAAGTAAATTTAAAAAATGAAGGACTTGAGTTTTCCTTTTGTCCTTACCAAGTTTCTTCTTTAATGTATCAAAAAAAGCAGCAATACAGAAAAACTCGGCACACAAGGGAAGGAAAAGTTAGCAGGCACACACTGCTATACAGTATGTGTCCAATACAGCAACGTTTCAAGGCCTCCTGACCCCTTTATCAGTTGAACTTTCTTCACTAACCCTTGATTTAACATGATGCCACAGCTGCTACTCATAAAAAGATATTGAAATACAAGTTCTTGTTAATACTATGTATAAGTTGCTCAGGTGTCAGACTGCAAAATAATCTATTTAGATGTAAATGGAGACAGGTGGCCGCTCATCTATAAAGGGAAGGATTGGAAATAAATAACTAAAACAAGAAAGTAGTATCATAGGTATGTCTGACCTATAAGGAAAGGATCATAGAAGTGAAGGGTGTTTACATTTAAAAAAGGCATCTAAGAGGGGATATAATAACTATTTACAAATATATTTCAAGTCAATACAAGAAACATTAAATGGAACCTTTCTTGCCAAGGACCATTGAAATGACATTGGGTTATCCTCATGAAAATGTGGAGTTTGCTACATTATCCCCTCTTCTCCCCCAGCCCCCTTCTACCTTCTTCTGGATCACTATAACTATATAAAAAAAAAAGTATCATAGTCCGTTTTACAAAAATTGATCTCAATGGACGTTGTCTTTTTTAAGCCTGATATACTGCTGGGCTTATTCATTGAACTGCAATGATGCACATCAGGGCATGGACACTTCCATTGACTTCAGTTTAGTGAATAACTCCCGATGTTACTGTAATCTTTCTCTAAGGTGCACTGTAAAAAATAACCAATTGTTAATTTGTTTTTCTTTATTTGTTTTGCAGTGCCTTCAGAATATTGTTGGAATCTGATGAAGACAGACTTCTTGTAGTATTTAACAGAGGGTTAATCTTAATGACTGAGGTAAGCGTATCCTTAACTTTCTTCAAGAAAAGAGAAGTCACAGACCTTTTTACCATGCATGTTGTTTAAAGTTTTAATCCGTTCTATTCAAATCACAATCTGACAACCTGTTAGCAGCAGCGCAGAGGGATACATAATAGAACAAGACACAACAGAGAAAATCAGTGTGTTTGTACATTTAGAAAATCAGTGTGTTTGTACATTTAGAAAATCAGTGTGTTTGTACATTTAAAGGAGCTCTACGGAAAGGGAATGTCCATCTTTTTAAAGGATTTTCCAGCCCAAAATTATGGGATTTTTTTGTTCTATTTGCCATAATCTTTGTTTTTCTCGGCTGATTCATAAAATAAACTGAACACTTAATACACATTAGTGCAGAGTAAATGGGTACTTCGGTATTAGGTGATATCTTGTGTATTTGAACTAACAATTGATGTTATAAGACAAGCTTTCGAGAGTTTTCTCTCTTCCTCAGGTCAAATACTGATCTACAGAGTTTCCGTGAGTTAAGAACGGAAAACATGTGAACTCAAAATGATAATCCTCTTTGACACTAAAACAAGAGGACTTAATACTGATATGGGGTTTTTTAAACACCATCATCATTTTTGTGATGTTTGTCCCTGCCTCTCCCAATGAAGGACCCAGAGAGGTTTGAAAGCTGGGAACATTCAAACTCTAGCTGTAGAAGTTGCTATGTTGTGGTCAGTAGTAGTACTGTTGTCGCTTTGGACATTTGCTGTGGATTAAGATCAGTCCGCCTCAGTTAAAATCTCCCAAAGAATACGCTCATGTGATATGCATGATTTCATGGAGGGATTAGTGTTAGATGAAGATTTGGAACGAGATACAATGGTAATTTAGTAGAATAAGATTAATAAAGCCTACTTGGAAGAAGCACAGAAACCTCCCATGATATACATATTTTGTTTTGTGTTATCCATAAATAAAAATGCTCGGTTATAAAGGTCAAAAAGTAAGCGTTCTTGCAAAAGTAAAATGGTCTAAAAGAGACAAATAGTTTATACGTCACACAGCCTAAGGCTGTGTGTATAGTGGGTGTGCGACGGAGGGCGCGCCTGTCGCCTGAGCGGTGTGTGTGCACTTTAGATGGAGGCGATGGGGAGGCGTGGCGGACGCGTCACCAGGCTGGTTTGCCCTTATTGGCTGAATCTCTCACATGACGCAGCCGTCGCGCGAAAGTACAAAATAAATGGTCTTTAAAAAAAAATCTGCCGCACGGTCGCTCTTCGACGCGCTCGCGCGCACTATGGCCGGCGCGATGGAGCTGTTGCACTTTGTACGCGCAGCGTGCAAAATCGCAGGAGCCGTCACGCTCACTATAATCGCGGCCTAAGGGATTTATCTTGTATGCTCAGAAGTGGCAGAGCCAGGCTGTTTTCTACGGATATTCCCCCATTGACTTCAATGGGGATTTGCAGTAGAAAATAAGCCCATAAGTATATTGTGAGGAGGAAACAGGCATTGCTTAAAAATTGAGTGTGTAAGTGGGACTGTTCTTTGCACACTGCTGTGTAGCGCACGTTGGCAGAGACTAGTTCATGGTTATGCTGGCAAATCTTTCGTAATGTTCATAAGGGAAAGTCATTAGCCAGCAGTAAATGTTACAGCCCAAGGATATTTCGTTTTAACACTATTGGCGATGTAGACTGTGCTGAGCTGCTGGAACGAAGATTAATGAAGAACCCTGCTGTAGTTGTTTTGCACCTCCGGGAGTGAACCATTTTGTGTATAAAGGGCCACACTATGTGAAAATCATTTCAAATTGATTCGAATAATGGATATTTTTTTACTATATAGCACTGATAACGCATGTGGTGCTATACATGAAAAGCACAAATAATTACTGCTAAGAGATTTCAATAGTAGCAATCAATGGCTGTAAAACAGATAAATATAAATATAAAGCACCAACACACATTCCTTTTAATCCCCATCGCTTTAATTTAATGCTGCAAAAAAAAGTTAATTAATTATATTGATTAATTATCTGTAGATTGCGTTCGTATCCGTAATGATATTGAATTGCAAGTTTTATACAGAATATTAAATAGCATTAAGGCTTTTAAATTAATATTCATTGGTATTGCTTAAATTTGCGGTTGAATGTACACTCGCACTCCCATAAAAGGTATTCTTTGAAAATGTTGTGTATTTCGGTAGCTTACCAAAATGGTGGATTCGACATAAAAAATTAGCTCATGTCAGAGAACTAGCACGTGGTTGAACCAGGTTTTTTTTCTTAGTGCAACTACACCGGTCCTCACGTTTGTGACACTTGTTCTGGCTTCTATATACAGTATTTACAAAAACATCAAATATGTTCTTTTCTCACGCAGATCAATTTTCTGTACACATTTTATTGCCCTTTCATTCAGGAATTTATATTACATTTTTTTAACATCCTTGGAATAAGAAACCCATTGTATTGTGCCATTATAAAAGCTAGAATACTGTTGTGACGCTGCTTCTTTTTTTTACAGTCCTTTAACACCCTGCACATGATGTATCATGAAGCTACAGCGTGTCATGTGACTGGAGACTTAGTAGAACTTCTGTCAATATTTCTGTCTGTTCTTAAATCTACACGTCCTTATTTACAGAGAAAAGGTTTGTTTTGTTTGAATATCTTGGTTTGTATGTGTTTGTGCGAAATAATGTAACGTGCACCTGTAATATGATTTACACACATGTTTTGCCCATTGGCAAGAAGATCTCAAGCTTTGTTGTAGGACTCATTTGATTTTTCCTTTTTACAGATGTTAAACAAGCACTAATTCAATGGCAAGAAAGGATTGAATTTGCCCACAAACTCCTAACCTTGTTAAACTCTTATAGTCCTCCGGAACTAAGAAACGCCTGCATAGGTAACTGCTTATGATTTTATTTAATTGCTGAAAAAAATTCTTTTTTTTTTTTAAGATGTAGAAACTTGGTGGATGTTTACTTAATAAGTCTTGTTTCTGCTTTGTTAATTACCTCCAAGTCATTTTGTTCTGTTATTTATGTATTTATTGTTTTTGGATGTGTGTCAAAATGAAAAGACCTAATTCACTTGGTGGGATGACTTGTTTAATTTCTTTGGGGTTTATTCAATAAACTGCAAAATCATCCTAATCATTAACTATATTTTTTTAGAGAATGGGTCTTTTTATTAGTCAAGTCTTGCAGCTTACTGGTTTATAGAGGACACCTTCTTGAAATTTGCTCAAGTTTCTTGGGAATAAACACGGTTTAAAAAGTATTTTTAGTTAGTAGAGGACCTTTTGTTTATAATAGTTTTATGCAGAACATGGTTGTGAATGGCCGGCATCTTGCATTTCTTCTATTCATCTCCGCTGTTTCTTTGCTTTAAAAAAAATGAGGTTTAAATCTTTCAATAACGATAATTAACAATACAGGTCTTGCTTCCTTTTTTTCCTATTTGTTTTGATTGATCAGCACGCTGTATAACCTCGCTGGACAACAGTGGATATATTATCTATATTTTGTTTGTTTTTTTAGATGTGCTAAAAGAACTTGTGTTGCTGAGTCCCCATGATTTTTTGCACACACTGGTCCCATTTCTACAGCACAATCATTGTACATACCATCACAGTAATATCCCAAGTAAGTCGCCAGCAGTCAAGTTTGCATGTTTTCTTTAGGTTAATTTCACTTCATTTATACCTGAAACAAATGCTGAAAGCTTCATTTGTCTTTCAGTGTCACTTGGCCCATACTTCCCATGTCGCGAGAACATGAAACTGATAGGAGGGAAAAGCAATATCCGCCCACCTCGCCCAGAACTCAACATGTGCCTCTTGCCCACGATGGTTGAATCCAGCAAGGTGAGTGAACTGAAACCACTGTTATTTGTTATTGAATTAGGAAATAGTGTACAGCTATTTTTTCCCCTATTGCTGCGATCTCTTTAAAGGTGATGCTTCATTTATTGAGTCTACACAATATATGTATTTTACAAATGCATTTCCATTTTTTTTATTCCGTTTTAAGTACGTCATACCGAACTTCAATGGTTTTTGGAAAAATAATTGAAAAGAGAAAAAAATATATATACATTTTGTGGGGCCTTTAAAAATGGCTACCCTTGAAAATTTTCTGAGATGTAAAATTTTAACGTAACTTCAGCATTCTTTGCACTATTAAACAAACAACAAATCTTCAATTACCACCATTACAATAAGTATAGAGGCTGTTAAGTGACTCCGTGTTTTCACTTTACTGCTTTGATATGTGTTCTGCTAAGTACAGTAGGAGACCCTTATCTGGCTTTTCTATTTTCAGGGTAAAGATGATGTATATGATCGCATGCTGCTAGATTATCTGTCTTCTTATCACCAGTTCATCCACCTTCTCTGCCGCGTAGCAATCAACTGTGAAAAGTTTACAGAAACATTGATTAAGCTAAGTAAGTAATAGATCATAAACAACTTTAATGGAACCTAATAGCATCTTCACTTTTAATTTTACCTCACCATTTCTGGTCACAAAAGCAGGTGCCGTTTTGCTGATCTTTGTATTGTTCTTTATATGTTTACTTTTATACTCTTTGCTGCATTTTTACGACCGTATTTTTTTTTATATGAAAGCCCGGGGATGCTGTTACTGAAATAGGGGTATCAAAGTAATAAGAATAAAGCAGTGAAAGGTTAAGGGGAAAAAATTTTTTTTCTGAAGCTTCCCTCTTTTTGTATTCAGGTGTCCTGATTGCTTATGAAGGACTAGCCCTACATCTGGCATTATTTCCAAAACTCTGGACTGAGCTATGCCAAACACAGGTAAGCAATGATGTATTGTTATCATAACCAGCTTACAGTCCACAATGGTACTAGAAGAGCTGTGCTTCCCTCCTGCTTATTCTCTTGTCGCATCCTTTTTATCGTTAGCATGGATCTTCCAAAGCACTTGCTCGAAGGCTGTGTTGTTTTTTTTTTTACGTTGTCGGTGTTGACATTTTCAGGACCGTGTTATTTAATGTAAAATGTATATTGATTCCTTATCCAACCAGCCAAAAATGACATCCTTGTTTAACAGACTGCTTTCCCCTGAAATGTTTTACTCTTCACATAGAAAAAAGCAGAAGTTACCTGCACTGCACATCTTAATCCATTTGCTGCCAGATGGATTTGCAGTAGATCTTTCTGGCAGCAGCGGTATAACCATGAAAATATGTATAAAATAAATAAAACAATAACATGCATTACTTAATTGCAACATTGTTTTCTTTCTTTCCCCTGCATATTAAGTCTGCAATGGCAAAAAACTGCATCAAGCTGCTGTGTGAAGATCCCGTTTTTGCTGAGTATATTAAATGCATTTTAATGGATGAAAGACTTTTTCTGAATAACAACATTGTATCAACATTCCTGACTCATTTTCTTATGAAGGTATGTACCCTTTGTTTAAAAAAAAATGACCATGGGCTATTTAATGATCACCGTACTAAGTTACACATGGCTGCAAAGTGGGGTAACCATGTATTATAGAATAGAGCACATTTCCAGGTCCTTGTGGAAGCACTTCTGTTTATTAAAATGTTGTACTTTTTGTTTCAATAGGTTCAAAGTCAGGTGTTTTCTGAAGCGAATTGTGCCAACCTCATTAATACTATAATTACAAATCTCATCAATCAATATCAAAATGTAGAGTCTGATTTTATCAACAGAGTTGAAATTTCCAAAGCAAGCAGCACTTTAAATGGGGTAAGAAGCATTTACTGTTCGGTTATCCGTGCTTTATCTGTTTTATAACCTTTAGATACATTTGATTTTAAAGATTGTTTCGCTTCCAGTGTTTGTGACTATAATTACATATCGGCTTAGATGGTAAACCCTCTGGAGCAGTGGAAGGGTTAAACATATTTCACTTCTGGTGTAGATTCTTTTCAATTGCCCATGATTAAACCAAATGACACCAAATTGATAGCTTTGAAATATATTGTACTGTACACAGACATTTAACAAAATAGAAAGTGAGGCCAAATAAGTTTTTTTTTGTCCCAAGAAATATTTGCTCATTGAAAACAGTGAGTATTTATTCATTAAAGTACAAACGCCATCACCCATCATTAATTCTAATTTGCTTGAATAAGGGGTTGTTAAGTAAACCACTTAAGGCCTTATTTTATGTTGTCCTAAGCTTTAGATCGCGCAGTTTGGGGCAGAGGATCCCAATTGAAGTCCTTGGGAATGTTTGTCTGAAAACGACCTGAACGGCCGCTTCAGACCATAAACGATTACCCCATTAGCGTCTATGAAACTTTTTGCAAAGCGTTTTCTCAATAAATCTGTTTTTTTTTTTTTTTCAGGATCTCCGAGCACTGGCTCTACTCCTTTCAGTCCACACTCCAAAACAGTTTAACACTGCCTTAATACCAACTTTACAAGAACTCCTGAGCAAATGCAGGGCGTGTCAGCAACAGAAAAACTCATTGCAAGAGCAAGAAGCCAAAGAACGTAAAACTAAAGGTGAGTTTTTTTTAATATATATATTTCCAGCTGAATAGCAGATGGGATTATCATGTCTGTTAGATCTTGACAAGACTGACAAATCAATGCCTGAAATTAAAGCAGAGGTTCAAGCTGACGGTTTTTTATTTTTTTATTTTTATTTTTCCATTCAATATGTGCATCAATACAATCTGCACACTGACAAGTGATTAGCTAAGTTGCTGAACGATCCATTTTCCTGTGATCGATCGGCAAAGATTCGGCTCGGGGGTTCACTAAATCACTGTCGGTGCTGCAGAAGAGTACCCAAGATGCAAAATTCGGTGTGGAAGACCATGTGATCAGACAGGCACTAGATACAATTGGTGCACTGCTTGAGAGAGGGCAAAAGGTGTGCCAGAGCCTGTCTCAGAAGAGGACGGGGATGTGACTTTAATGGTTGCTGTAGAAACAAAAATGCTCGTTACATTAGAATAGTTTTTTTTTAATGCAACAAGTATTTTCTCATAGTACAGAACTGATTTCTTTAAAAAAAAAAAAAAAAAAAAAAAAAACACATGTAGGATAGTAAAGGACTTAAAGTGCAGCTTTCAGTCAGTACTTTTACTGCTTGATGTATGATTTGGTTTGCTTAGTATTTATGTTTGTGTCATTATTTCAATGCACTTTGAATCTTATGAAATGTAGTTGTGCGGTTGTGAGTATTCTGTTGTTGTGGAATATAATACTTATGGATATTGAATGTAAATGAATGGTTATCTTTTTGTTGTATGGGGGGGGTGGAGATAAAACTATAGATCAGTTAGGATCTCATGAGTTCGTCTCAAATGGCTATATTCTTTTTCTTGTTTAGTCATTTGAATCAAAGTTTGCTGTAACCGTTGTGCACTGTGCATGGTGGAACAAGAGTTCTGTACAGAATGAGTTTACAAATCCGAAGTAGTTGAGGTTGTAAAATAGAGATTGAACCTGCTCTATGCTGAAGCCAGCTGAGACAAAAATAGTTACGCCTGCTGCATATTTGCAGCACTTCTTTCCAACCTCTGCACAACTGTCTGATAGGAACTTTGTCAATAAATAAAGAATAAGTGCATGGGATAAAAGAATGATTATATGCCATGAGTTTAAAAAAAAAATGATTAAAGAGTGGTGACTTGGTGAAAAAATAAGAGCAAGTGAGAAAATGATAAGTCTAGTGTCTTGGAAGGGTATGGATAAGGTTAATAATGGCTGTGGAGTGAATGACTAACTGAAGAAGAGGACAATGAATATGGTAAAGCCTCCTGGATGTAGTGGTATAAGAAATAGAAAATAAAGTACAAAACTCAAGGTAGCATCTGTAAAAATGGGTAAACCAGATAGTGAATTGTCAAAATTAATTTTCAATGTTTGATAATGGCCCGGTATGTCTGGATACGCCAGAGGTTCTCAACTCCAGTCCTCAAGATCCCTTAACAGGTCAGGTTTTCGGGATATCCCTGCTTCAGCACAGCTGGCCCAGTCTTTGACTGAGCCACTGATTGAGCTACCTGTGCTGAAGCAGGCATATCCTCAAAACCTGACCTGTTGTGGGATCTTGAGGACTGGAGTTGGGAAACCCCAGGATTACATCAAGAAATGCTGCACATATCTTGAGATGATATTTTTGGACCCCATAACTATTCTAGATGATTAGAACAAGACCAATAAACATGAATTATGTTTGTTTCAGATGACGAGGGTGCTACTCCCGTGAAAAGGAGGCGGGTTAGCAGCGATGAGGAGCATATGGTTGATGGCTGCATCAACGATATTAAAAACGAACGAGAAGCATCCACTCCAACAAGCACGTCAGACAACGAAACAAGAGACTCCTCAATCATTGACCCAGGAACTGAACAAGAACCCCCCTCCCCAGAAAATAGTTCTTCTAAAGAATACAGAATAGAAGTTTCCTCTTCATTTTCAGAAGATGTAATGCTGCCTGCTAGGCCCCAGCAAACTGAAGAGCAGCCTGGGAACAGTGGCAAATTTGAAGATAGCAAAGAAATGAAAGACCTTCAGAGTCTCAAGGACACTAGTGTGACCGAAGAAGACGGTGAGCAACCTTCCACCTCTATTTCTGCCGTTTTGGCGGACTTAGCAGATCTGAGGAATTGTGACGGTCAGCCCATGTCCTCACAGGAGCCAGAGCTGAGCCTGTCTTTAAGTTGTGACCATTCCAGGGGACCTTTTAGTCATGTGCAACAAAATGACATTTTAGAGACCCTGTGCACGACCATTGAGTCCACGATTCATGTGGTCTCAAGGATATCTGGAAAAGAAAACAAAGCTGCTTCTTGACATTAGTTGTAGCATGTCTGCTTTTAAGTCTTTATTTTTTTTTAATTTTTTTTTTTTTTAAAGCTGTTTGTATACAAGTTTTGCATTTTTTTCTGTTTTGTGCTTCAGTTTGTCAAGTGCTTTCTGCTTGAATGGCAAGATAGATTTATATGCTTAATTCTTGGTCAGGCAGAACTCCAGAAACAAGAGACTTGCATCTACAGTACACTTTGGAAAGGGCAATCATATATAATGGATATGTTTTATGTAATTCAGGTTCACTGTAGTGGCTTTCATTTAATATGGCCGTCTGGAAAAATGGGGGTTCACTTGCCCAATATGATGTAATTTAAACTTATGTCATTTTTACTGTGTATAAATAATATGGTGTCCTCTGTGCCAGTTTTGTACCTTATAATAGAGGCAGATTGCCTCAAATCGCTGTGGTTCTTATTATCAAAATTAAGTTTACTTGTACTAAACCACAAGAAATTTGATTCTGTAAAGAATCCTCTCTAGCTGTGGCCTGGCAGTATATATGGTGCTTTATTTAACAGAATACCTGTGGAGGAAATAAAGCACACTTGATGTAAAAAAAAACAAACAAAAAATAATAATTGTTTTATTTTATTGACATGATTGATCGCTATTCTGTGCACTTCATTAAACTAATTGTGTTGACTTTTCATTTCTGTTTCCATTAGCTTCCTTTTAGAATTAAGTTGACCTGTTTGTCAGATTAATTACTGTTGCAAGATCCCAAATTTCTGTTGCATCGTCTGTTTGCTGTCATTTTTAACAGACCATGTTTCAGTAGCTCACAAACTGTTTCTAAGTCGGAGTGAAGACCAACCACAAGAGGAATGATGTAGGGCAGGCCGTACAGAACCTCCATACAGAACCAATTCCTGTTACCAAGGTTAGGAACGGTTGTAGTAAAAGCAAAGCGAAAGTTATGGTCTAGCACTTTTATGTGTTTTATAAATTGTAATGATCAAAGGAGCATTGCATGTTCCACCAAAAAAAGGCCGTCGTAGGTTGTAATTAAAAAAAGACTACGCGCTGCAGCACTGTTCTATCATGTCCAGCCTGAAAAACGATTGGAAAAAATGTAATTAAATTATAATCACAAAGGTGCACTCATTGAATGGCTAAACTCGGTTATAAATAATGCTGCCCAATTTGTTCATGCTGGTGGGTTGCAGCTGTCTAGCTGCTATGTTATCCAATCAAACGTGGTTAGATGGGCAAAACTATCTGTTATCTGTATGTACACTTTGTATTTGTAGTACTTGTGCTATTTCCAACTGGATCATGCAATGGAACATCGTTTTAAAAGAAAAGCTCACTTACGTCTTTACATCTGCGAAAAAGATTTGTCTCCTTAGTAAAGTGTTTGCACATAGATGTCACTTAAAACAGGCCGTTTTACGGCAGTTTACCATTTACTGAAAGGAAAATAATCAATGCAGTATCTATAAAGCAGCAGACTGCTCTACTCACTATAAAAATAATTGTCATTTTTAACATTGTGACTTCCCTTTGCTGCTGTTTTGAACCAGCCCCACCACGCTTAAATGCTTTAGTTGAATTCTGAAGATATTGGTGTCACAAAATGGACCTCCCTGGGAGGTTGCCATGGTAACAGCTGACAACTGATGCCTGCAAAATGAACAGGTAAAAACTCCAAAACGTTACATTTTGATCAAATGAAAAGTTCTAATTAGAACAACACAACATGTACTATCAGGTTATGTTATTACTTTATTTTTGATAGGTTGCTGTTTTATAGGTTATGGAGCATAGGGGAATAGGGAACAATCCCCTAACTGGTGCTACAAACGTCACTATGTGGTATAGGAATATTTTAAACAAATCCAGAATCCATGTAGCATGCAATGACAAATCAATCCAGGTGCACAATGAAGTGTGTAAATGAAGGCAATCTCACACCTATTAAAGTCCCATAAGGTAAGACCAGTAGGGGGGTCTGAGTGTGCTAACAAGGGCAAGTGAAGAAAAATCAACACTTACCCTGTGTGAAAGCACATGCCTCTACCCGGTGGGTCTGAAAGGCTGGAGGGATGTGAGAAGCACACTGGCAACCGAAGGAAGTTCCGTGTAAATAAATAAATAAACTCACGAAGTCAGCTGGATCCCGGTGAGGCGTGCTTCAGTCCAGGTAAGTGCAGCAAAAGTTCAAAGAAGGGACTGATCACAGCAAGTGATGGGGCTGGAGGCAGGTAACCAATAAAAAAGTATTTAATATAACAGCAGACAGATACAGGGTCCTCTGACGCGTTTCTCGCCCGTCAGGTGCTTTATCAAAGAGAGAAAGCGCCTGACGGGCGAGAAACGCGTCAGAGGACCCTGTACCTGTCTGCTGTTATGCTGTTTAATTAAATAAATACTTTTTTATTGGTTACCTGCCTTCAGCCCTATCACTTGCTGTGATCAGTCCCTTCTTTGAACTTTTGCTGTTTTATAGGTTAGTAACTTCCCAAAAAATAATTTTGAGAGAGATAGGAATGTAAATCTGATCCTTAACTTTGCTTTTATTTCTGCTTAGAACGTCTAAGTGTTGATTGAAAATAATTATTTTTTATGGAAGACAATGCAGTCATGTTGTTCTAACTCAATGTTCCAATGTAATAAAGGAAATGTTAGAATCCGTACACAGGGCATAACGATCTTTATTGAAAGGTGACAGTACTAATGAATAGTTTTATTTGTTTAACATTTATAGCATCATCTTTGTTAACCGAAGCTCCTTTACACTATAACTGCAGCTTCTCCTTACCATTCATCTCCTCCAGTGCCAGAGCGGCAAGCAATTCATTATACAATATTTATCTAATGTTAATTGCGGGTACATTTCCATTTGCCCACCAAGCCCATCCTCTTATGAATTCCTAGTTCGCAAAATTTGCCTCCCCTTCTCTAAGCCCTTATTGCTGGCGTCTACCGCCCCCCTATAATCCCTGATTGATATCACAGTTTCTTGGCTCAATTTCCTCGCTGAACGGGAAGTATGAGCTGTTAGTTCTTGGGGATTTCAATCTCAATTGGCTTGACCCTAAAAAATTAAAAAAAAAATAAAGTCATTAAACCTAGCCCAACTAATTTCCCAACCCACACGGACAAACCTAAACTCTCATGACCATTCCTTGCTAGGCTGGATTGTATGCTCTAGTCTCAAAAGAATCCAATCCTCTGGTATCCTATCTGACGTTTTCAGTGACCATGCAATAGTGTACTGTGTAAGGAAAATCAGACCTCCCAAATCAAACCCTAAAGTTCTACTCACTAGAAAATGTAGAAACTTTAACCCACGCCCGTTTCTAGCTGATCTTACCAATTGCCCTTGGTACATAATCAACATGATACCTGACCCCAATTCAGCTCTTAATTATTTTCAAACAGGGTTTTTAAAACTTTGACACCCATGCACAGCTACGCAGAATAAGAGCACAGGGGGCTCACCTTCCGTGGATTACAACCAACCTTATTGCGATTTACAATTTTAGAGATGTCTTGTGGAAAAGAAAAAGTAACTGTCACTACCAAGGATCTTAACTACTGATGTTTGCAGAATACATGCACAAGGCAAACAAGACAAGCAAAAGCCTAATATTACTCTGGCAATCTTCCCCAAAATACATAAAATCCAGCAAACTTCTGGAAGATCATCAACAATATATTCCAGCCTTCTAACCATGAACAACCATCTGAAATCTAAAAGGATAGTACAGGCATACCCCGCATTAACGTACGCAATGGGACCGGAGCATGTATGTAAAGTGAAAATGTACTTAAAGTGAAGCACTACCTTTTTAACACTTAGTGATGCATGTACTGTTCTGCAATCTTCATATACGTGCATAACTGATGTAAATAACGCATGTGTAACAGGCTCTATAGTCTCCCCGCTTGTGCACAGCTTTGGTACAGGTAGGGAGCCGGTATTGCTGTTCAGGACGTGCTGACAGGCGCATGCGCGAGCTGCCATTTGCCTATTGAGCGAGATGTACTTACTCGCGAGTGTACTTAAAGTGAGTGTCCTTAAAACGGGGTATGCCTGTATTACTTTGACAAATCCCACTGACATTGCAAACACATTCAATGAATACTTTGTGGGGTGTGCTACTATTAGCAAAGTGCAACCCAAACTACAAACATGAAGCTCAATCTTGGAGAACCCCTATAGCCAGACCCTCTTACAACAGTGCCCACAATTTCCAATTTGTCCCAGGGTCTGAAGAGATTATTACACATGCGCTCCTCAAATTAAAATGACGTAGCCAATGTGGACCTGACCTACTGCAATCAAAGTTCCTATGACTCTGTGCTCCAACCATTGTCATACCAATTGCTTCCCTAATCAACTCTATTTTGTCTACAGGCCATATAGCCCAAAGACCTGGAAAGCTGCCAGAGTTGTCCGAATAGTCAAAAGTGGGGACAAAAACAGTCTTAAACTATAGGCCAATCTCTCCCAATACTATCCAAAGTCATTGAAAAAAGTGTCCACTCCCAATTAAGAGATTACTATACCAAGACAAATTTCCTTAGCCAACTCCAGTCTGGCTTTCGCCCAAACACTCCACGGTAACTACCCTCCTAAAGGTTTACAATGTGATCCAGTGTGGAATGGATCTGGGACAATTTATTACTGCAGTATGCCTAGATTTTACAAATTCTTTTGATACTGTTGACTCCAGTGCTTTGGAATAGGTGTACACACTTTAAACTGGTTTGACTCGTACATATCCGGTATATCCCAAGATCCGGTATCTATCTCGGGTCTCTTACTCCAACCCCACTGGATGTCACCTGTGGTCTCCCGCATGGCTCTGTCCTAAGGCCCCATCTCTCTTGATTAATGATCTACCTAAAGCTTGTATGAGAGCTTCATTGCACATGTATGCGAATTACACAATCTTATATGCACACAGCCTCTTACTTTAGACATGTACTTCAATCGGATTTTTCGAGACTTGAAAACTGGATTTTCCAAAACAAACTGTTTTTAAACACTGATAAGACTCGTATTTGGGACCAAGGCTACATTTCTAAAGCTACCAATGATGGAGCTAAAGATCAGAACCAACTCTTAACACTGTTCTAGCCCCTGTTACAAGTTTTGAATATCTCGGCATATGGTTTGACTTCCATTTAACATTTGGGTTGCACATTGATACCCTGACATCCAAAACCTATGCCAAACTAGGTGTACTTTTATAGGAACAAATCCTCCCTAATCCTACTGGTCAGAAAGCGCATTGCACAGCTGATGATAATGCCAATAATATACAATGGGGACATAATATGTTGTACAGCACCAAATAACAAATACGAACCGGCTCTTCTTTTCCCCGGCGTCCGCTCCTGCACCAGAGCTCAGTTCACGGAGCGTGTGAACGGCATCAGAACGCCCCTGCAGACGTCCCCATGCAACTCAGGAGATAGCAGCAGCTTTTGCCACAGTTGGACGTGCCTATATTACTCCGCATTGTTGTGAGTAGGATTCCGGTTTTACCCCCAGACCAGACTCTATTTGTAGAACTTTATTCTCTTTTAAAATATTTTTTTTAATAAATTAGCTTAACTGTTTTTCAGCCGTTTTGTTTGTTGTTTGTTTGTAGTGTTTTTTTGCAGTATGTTGTTTGTTTGTCACGTTTTGGAGTGTAAGTTCTGTATTGCCTGTTTGTTTGTTTTTTTGTAGCAGTCTACACTATGATTTTCTTCTGTGTTTAATCTCGCATGTCCTGAGACGCTTCTCTGTGGATCCATCAACCCGATCCGGCTTTGCCAGATTGGACTTCCTAATAAGGTTCCCAATACCATCTATTAGTTCATTTGGACATTTATTGGACAATTCTTGAGGCGGCAGTTTGTATTTGTTACTGTGTTCTAATCTTGTTCGTTCAAGTTTTCCTTACACTATGATTTTTTTTAAATCACTAGAGGTCACATTATTTACTGTTATATAGCGAAAGCACTTCCAGCACTTTTTTTTTTTTTTTAAATATGGTACAGCACCCCACACTCACTTTGACAAACTAGACACCCTCTAGAACTCAATATGCCGCTTTGTCCTACAATGTAACTACGACACACATCACTGCAAAATGCTCAAAGAACTAGATTGGCTTTCAATTCAGTCTAGGCGCAAAGTTCATTTTTCTTGTCTTGCCTTCAAATACTTTCTGGGCAAGGTACCTGCCTATCTGAACTAGCTCCTCACCCCTAACACATTCAGCACTTATTGCCTGAGATCCGACTCCAAAAGGCTGTTCACGGTCCCAAGGCTCAACAAAGTATCCATCCGCTCCTTTTACTGTGCACCTCAAAACGGGAACATTCACCATGATAAAGAGCTAACGCTTGAAACACGTAGTTGTGGGCATTATTGCCTGTGTATGCTGTTTGGATCCATGTTGACAATAAATTAGTTTCTTTTTTCCACATGGGAACGCTCTCCTTTTTTGATCATTTGTTCACATATTTGTGAAGTAGTGCTTGGTCTTTTGGCTACTTTTGTACCTGAGACTCTCAAAGCCGCCACCGGTCTAAGTTCTTTAAAAACTAAAGATATCTCACATTTTTATCTGGTCTGTAGCTGTTACATACGCCTATAAAATATATTTTCTGTTCATGCAATGTGTTTAAATATAATGTATAACCCTGTTCATTTAATGTAACCATGTATTGTCATTATAACTCTGTGCCCAGGACATACTTGAAAACGAGAGCTAACTCTCAACGTAATACTTCTGGTAAAAACATTTTGTAAATAAATAAGATAAGGCGTTCCTTTTGCACAACAGACTTCCAGCAGGGAAGTCTTGATGGCGTTCTCTTCCCCTCCTTCCAGCTTTCTCTTCCCCTCCTTGCAGCTTTCTCTTCCCCTCCTTGCAGCTTTAACTGTGTCGGCTCTCTACTCTCCCACAAAACATTCCCACCAGGAGATCTCAAAGAGGAAACAAGCAAGGAAAAAAGTGCACATGGTATTAAAAATAGTCTCCTGATCATAAAAGGTTACACCTGTAACTTAGAAAGTATCGGAGAACATCAAGATGAAATGCCATAGAGTCCCGAGCCACACGCAATGGATTTAGATTATTCAGTCGTGTGAACGCAGGTTATAATCGGAGTCACGTATACTATCTATCCCTTAAATGTCCTTGTTTATTTATAAGATTGACTGATTGCTAAAGGGGGGGCGTTAGCCATTTAAAAAAACACATTGTCAAAACAGCCACTAAGGTTGTGCATACAGTATACACAATAGAAACAAGCGAGAAAAAATATTTTTGCCACCCGGAATGCTTTTTTTGTTGCTTGTTTACTCTTTTGTTGGTGATTACCTGTAGTTTTGAGGACTGAAACAGACAAACAGTTTTTTGTTTTGCCAATTTTTTCGTAATTATGAAGCCATCATTGGTCAAAAAGACAAACCTAAGTTGCTGATATAGGAGAAAGAATGAAGCTGCGCTTGTACTTCCCGAATGTGTGTAGATAAATTCAAGCGACTTAGGCTGGGGCCATGGTGCCCTAGACCGTGCGGAGGCGTCCGTACGCTGAGCGATCAGATTGCCTTAAGGCAGTGATCGCGTCCATGCGAGCGGAAGCAGGCGTGTGTTGCGCATGAGATCAGTTGAAACTGATTTCTTGGCGCAACAGGCCGGTCGTGTGTGGTTCACCCAATGAGGGCGAAATGCCTCCCGCGGCACAGCGCATCTCCACTGGCCACAAAATGCACCCACTTCACTCGGGTGACGTCCCGACTGTGCACGCCTCCGCACGTGCGAAGGCACCATGGCCCCAGCCTTAGACACCTTGCTGCTGTGTAGGAGCCCTCCAAGCTCCTCAAGGTTTTACCAAAAGGCAGTCTCCGGAAACATGAAAAGGGAACCCAAAGTGCACTGAAAGTAAGAATAGGGTATTATTGGCAATGATGAAAAGTATGTAGACAAAATATAGCAATGAGTGGTGAGCAAGTCAATTCTTCCTACTCAATGGGCCAGCTAGATGTCCAGGACAGTGCGACACCTCGGCATCCCGCACCCTGGGACAGATCTAGTGCTGTCAGTGCAGTAAATCCAGAACTTCCTGATTACATCAGCGATGGAGACTCCGATGTCGTAGGTTCTGACATGTCTGAACACGCTTCATAGGACACTGGGAAAAATCAGCTGTGGTGTAACATAACCACTACGTGTTTCGTTGTGTGTGTGTGTGTGTGTGTGTGTGTGTGTGTGTGTGTACACAAGGGATGGGGGCGAGGGTTGGGGTTTCCCAGAATGTCACAATTGAATTGTGGGGTTCCCTAATCAAGAAAAGGTTGAAAACCACTGGTCTAGACGATGTCAGTACAAGTTTGGCACAAGTGTTTGCACTTCACAATAGCCTCTCTCTTGTCTATATAAAACCTATAATTTGGTACCTCTGTATGTTAATTAACAATCCCACCTAGGATCACAGTAAATGAATGTGCTGTCTAATGGGTTGAATGAAGTGGTTCACACACATTATCAAATAAAATCAATGTATTATAAATAAACAGATTTTTTTGGAGGCGTCGATGGCCATAAACAAATGAGTACGCTCCTGTCCATTGCTAAGCGGAATAGGTAAAAATGAACACTTTCTCATCCATATAAGGCACCTACTCCATTCCCTAGCATATTGTTGTCCTGTCCCTGCTGAGTAGTGTGAATGTGGCGCTTGCCTGTTGCGCATCTGTACCATGGGCCGGGCGGTTCTGGTGCATCTTGGGAGCCCATGGAAGTTGATCTGGAGTGATTGGCATCCATAAATCAAGGGGCAAGACTCGGGTCTAGCTGTACCATTTGGTAGGTTCAGGGTCCTTGGCGTGAAGGTGGCATGGCCTGCCAGTGTGTTTGGGCTGTGCCTATTGGCTGAGGATACCAGCATCGCTCCTACGCAGTCACAAAATTTAATCTCTACCCAGTAGAGGCTGAGGCTCTGCATGCATAGGATATGGAACAGCACTTGGATGCAGACGTTTTCCTTATTCCTGTAACCTCTGTGGTAAGCCCCATGTATGTATTTTGGATGTACAGTATTTTAATTACAGTTCAGCTGTCACTATGTCTGATACACTTTCTGTTAAAACTCCTCAAAATAACTTAAGCATATAACAAGGCTGCTAGGAAGTCTTAAAATTTGGTGTGTAGGGCCTGGCACAAGAAAATACCTGATGGCAGTAAAGACAAATGTTGTGCTACATGGTGATTAAGAAGCCTCAGCTTCCAGAGCAGATAGCAGAAATGATTTAAAAAAAAAATTAAACCTGTTTTAGAAAAGTGTCTGCTAACTAAAGGAGCGATGAATGTCCTGAAGGCATAGAAATTATCATGCTCTAAAACCAGCTTTGATTTCATGGATTACTCTCCTGGGGAATCAGAATGTGACTTTTAGCTCAGATCAAGAATGATATCTTATGAAGCATCAAGAGCAATTGTAGATAGAAGCTTCTTTTAATATTGCAGGTAGAAGATTGGATTTAATCTCTCAAATCAGTAATAACAATCCAGAATCCAGAGTCAATCTGTCACCTGTAGGACACAAAAAAAACAATGTTTATTCAATGTCCGTAAAGTCATTAAAGATATGTGGGCACAGCCGCGGATAAAACATTCAACATCTAGGCACGTCACAAAAATGTATCCTTTCCAGTCTCAAGGTGTGGTCTTTTGGGAGTCAGCACCAGAGGGGCATAGTCCAATATCATGGCTAACAAGATTTACTAATCTACCTTTATGGGAAGGATCCCTTTCACAGATCCATTAAATCTCAAAATTGAGAGTATTCTAAAAATGATATAGCTGATGGCAGGAGCAACAAACAATCTTGCTATTTCTTTAGCCTCAGTGGCTTCAGCTCTTATGGTATGGCTGGCTAATGTAGAAGAAGTCTACACTACTGAAAGCACATCTCAACGCTATTAAGCCTGGAGAATTCATGATCTCTATCGATATCAAGGATGCATACTTGCACATACCTATAACAACATTGCATCACAAATTCATCAGGTTCTCTGCGCTTTGCCCTCCTTTCCAATATACCAAGAATGTTCACCGAGAATCTGGTTGTGATTTTGGCAAAATTAAGAAGAAGTAAAACAATAGCACTGTAGCCCTATTTGGGCGACATTCTCATCAAAGCAAGTTTACAACAAAAATTCAGGAATATGTCAAGATGGTAGTTCACAAGTTTCAAAAGCCCAGATGGCTCATAAAATGGCAGACGAGCTATCTTGTTTCCTCTCAAACGCATCATTTCCTGTTGGATAATTAACTATAAAGGAAAGGGGGGGGGGGTGGATTGGGCGCTTCTTAGACAATGTAAATAAGTGACAAAGTGTTATAAATATAGCAACAGTGCAAAAAACTACAAATGTGGATTAAGTGACTAACCTTCACCAACCCTTGGTGAAATAAGGTAATAAAAAACACAACATGAAGTGTAGCAGCTCAACACCCTCAAAAAAGGACTGGTCTGTGTCCCAATGGTTGGCAATTTATTTTCTTCTGTGTGAGGAGGAGCGCTGGTGGAATCTGGTGGTATATGAAATATAAAATAATAATAGTGCAGATAGTAATTGCTAGTGATAAATCAGTCTGTAAGCTCTGATAATGTTGCTCTCACAAGGATCCTAATGTATGAGACTTGTCAGAGACTCTTCTCTCTCTGACTGGAGCCCTTTAAGGGATCGATATCCCAGGAAATCCCTCTGTGGATGGGAATAATGTGGATCGTAGAAAAGAGAAAAAAGCCACAATAGTGTGTATTGTACGAACAAATGTATTCAAACAAGATGTATAAGAGTAATCTCACTCACATTTCAAAAGAACAAACGTGTGGGAGAGAACCGCCGACAGGGTGGAATACTTTGTCTCCTTAGGCTTCCACTCGACTCGATCGCGTCTCATTCTACTTCCGTATACGTCACTACTGGATGTCGTCACAGGTAAGGGCGGAAGAGGTAAGGGCGGAGGAGCATCTTGCCTTTGGATTCAGCTAGAAATTGGCTTAGAAATTGAAAGGGATGTACTAGAATCAAAGGGTCTATCACATAAATCGGTTCATATGTTGCTAAAGGTATAAAGGCCTCAACGTTTACAGTTTACTACAAAGTTTATACAAAAGTTTGTAATTTGACATAAATCTAAACACAAAGAATAAACTAAGGTGTCCATTGCCAACATTCTGGGATTACTGATAAACTCTGTGAAAGTTATTTTAACACACATTCCCAGCTAGCTCAAACTCCTACACCCACCACATCATGAATATATATTTGTCAAAAAAGAGTGCTACTGAACGGGGCAAATGTAAACAACAAAAGACAGGGGTGCCCAATGCTACATCCAATTGACAAAACATATGGTAATAAGTATAAAGTTTAAATACATCAATAATAATAATAATTACTTGGTTATTTAGTTAAACCCTTTGGCCAAAGCGTCGTAAGCCTGCATACCAAACGTCAAGGTATAACCAAAAATGCAGGTCCTACACTACACTCTGAACCCTTCCCTTTACCTCTGTATGAGGGGAAAGAACCATAGTACAGTAGATCATGTTCTTGCAGCAAAGTGAAACCGAGTAATTATTATTATTATTATTATTGAAGTATTTAAACTTTATACTTATTGCCATATATGTTTTGTCAATTGGATGTAGCATTGGGCACTCCTGTCTTTTGTTGTATACATTTGCCACGCTCAGTAACACTCTTTTTTGACATAAATATATATTAATGATGTAGTGGGTGTACGAGTTTGAGCTAGCTGGGAATGTGTGTTAATCAATTTCTGACTGGTTGTATGGAGGTAGGTGGCACCTCCCCTCAGAGCTCACTCCGCCTCACCTTTTTAACTTGGGAGGTCTTTTCACTTTGTTGCAAGAATAGGACCTACTATGGTTCTTTCCCATCATACAGAAGTAAATGGAAGGGTTCACAGTGTAGTATAGGACCTGCATTTTTGGTTATACCTTGACGTTTGGTAGTGAAGCCAAGATGGTGATCCCGCCAAAACAGTGGGACCGTGTGGGTTGCGAGAAGCAAGCAATCCTTTTCTGCAAAAAGTTCTGAAAAGTTGCAACCTGTTTGGCGGCAATGTGTAGCCACACCCTCATTGTGACTGACTCACTCGGAGCCTGGTCACTTCTTGGTTCATCCCACCCCAACTTCGTTTTCCACCTAGGGGAAGAGTCATGCCTTGTGACCAATCAGGACTTTGTCTCAACCTATGGGAGGAGTTTGCCACACCCTGTGTAGCTTCACTTCTGCAGAGCTAAGGACAAGTGAAGAGCTGCCTGCTAGTCTTCTGCTTTTCCACCGTGCTTATTCTATGTACCTCATCATGTCCGAGTTGGATATCACGAACTATTCCCTACCAAGAGGCTTTCTGGTGGCTACAGATGGCCGTCATGTCGGATGCGGAACCTCCTTTGTTGCCTACCGGAGAAATTGCCGGGCGGTGCTCATCTACATCTGCTCCACTACAGACCCCAACCCGGGAAAGAAGCCGGCGTGAATCATCTAATAAAATCCCTGTACTGTCCCCTAGAGGTCATGGCTGACCTACCGGTACAAATCATGGACAGGTCATGGACATTACTGGGCCCAACTCAACTGCCCCAGTTGTCCCTGGCCCATCACCAGCCTCTGTCCCTAGCCCAACACCATCTGCTAGAAGTAAAGGGAAGGCCAACCCTGAACGACACAAACGGGATCTTCCTGGGCCCAGACTCTTGATCCCTAACCCCAGTATCTCTGCCCCTGATGCTGCTACCTTTGTACTTACTAATCGGTGGTTTGGGGCACAAGTCCCAATAACAGTGCTCAATCCAATTCAGACTTGTTAACACTTGAGTAGCTTAAATCCTCATATCATGGTAACAGGAAGCAAATAAGGCCAAGAGATAGAGTATTGGACTCAGTGCTGTTAAGTGCAGCAATGACACTATGTGATATGATAGTCCACGTGTTGGAGTGAATGAAGGGTTAACATACCGTCAATGTATATGACTCCGCCATACAGGACCTCTATGCTGCAGCACTGTTCCTGGTCATCAAGTCCCCATGTGAAGGAGAAATACAATACTCACAGGTAGTCGCTTCCTTTGCTGCGTGCAGCACGCTCAGTGTTCATGTAGAAGAGAAATCCTAGGATTACAGCGGTGCACAGCCAAGTAGAGGAGGGGACCAGCAAGGTGTGGGTTAAAAATATATATTTATTGGTAAAGCATAGTATAGGGGACACACACTCTGATGCGTTTCGGACAGGGATTGTCCTTTATCAAAGAGCTGATTCGCGTCATTCGCCCCCACAGTCTTATAGAGCATTCCCCGCCCACCTACGTCATCGCGCTGCGTGATTTTGGCGCAAAAATCGCCGAAGTATAACCTCATTGGTTGCAGCTCTCAGCGAATGGGACAGCTTGCTGCCGTAGGTGTGTATCAAGGGGAGGGGAATGACGCGCTTCTCTCACCAGCACGCAGACCCCTCCGCTGATGCACATAGCAACGCTGCTTAGTGATATTCCCAAACAATAACAATGAACCTCCTATCAGGGTATATGGTAGGTTTCTATGCGTTTCTATGCGAGGTAGCGAATCGGCGGGAGGGGGGGGGGACAATGCAAAAAGACTTGTGGGGAGGAATCAAAAAGAATAAAATTAGCATGGTAGAACATACTAAACTAAAAACATAGTAACATTATCATGACATTAAAAACGATTTTACAATATTTTGCGAATCTAAAACTGAAATGGAGGTGATATATTCAGGTTAGGAACAATATATAATCATATCAATATATCCATTTAACCATATGATATTGATATTCATGAAATCAATATGGCAATTGTCATAATACATTTGTGCCTGTGTATTGTGTAAAGAAACATGTATTACTCTTATGTATAAATATAACACAATGCACTATATGGGGAAACTAATATTAACCCCATATATCTTTGAATCCTTGATTCAACAAATTGTATCAGATGAGCGGACAAAAAACAGGCATCAAATGCAAGCTAATCATATAAAACATATAGAGATCATAGTGGACAATTGGGTCTATTCGAACAGTGGTGTATGCAATAGATATTAATTCAAATTGTTGCACTAAAGCTTATAGATCTATATGGACCCAGATGCTAGTTTTAATGAGCAAAGAGCAAGTCAACAGAGGTGTTATACACCAAATGAATCTAAATAATGGAACCGGTGTTTATATGCTCAGTTTAGGAAGTGTTTAAGCTCCCAATCTTGATTCATGCCCCTGGGTGCCAATGTCCCAAGGGCATAAATCCAGAACATCTCCCTACGGTTCAATGATGCCTCCCTGTGTCCTCCCCTAGGGTGTATAGAGATGTTTTCTATGGCGCTATATGTGAGTACACATACAAAAATAGACATAAACCTGGCGCATGTGATATGAATGTGAAGTGATATTAAAGTCCAAAGTTAAAGGATATACAGACTGTAAGTCCCAATTAAAGATCAAAGCCAGTACTTACAGTATTCCATTTTAGATTTAATATCACAAAAGGCATATACAGTAGTGCTTGCTAGTTGCTACAACAAAAAGATTACAAAATTACATACAGTACATAGTATCACACAGTTTATAAAATAAAAAGGTGTAAAACAGAAAACCTATACATTACCAGGGACGGTCTGGTAATAGGTCCTTTAAGTGGTAATGAAAAGAAAATATGAGATCCACGCACACAATATAACTTTTTAATGTGTATTATTTCATATAACGTTTTTCTCCAAATGGTGCTCAAAGCGCGTCACAATTACAGTACAGTGTGTGGTAATCAGCATTGTACATATGATTTCTAGACACAGTTCCTGCCCAGATGAGCTTGTAATCTATGTTTTTGGTGTCTGAGGCACAGGGAGATAAAGGGACTTGCCCAAGGTCACAAGGAACGGACCCAGGGAATATGCTTTCCTTGGTGGATTTTCCTTGTAGAGTTCAAATACACATCCTTATACCCTATAACTGTTTGCTGTGTGAGAGAATCCAGATCCCCGGCAGGTTTGTCCTGTCACCCATTTGTCACTTTCTTTTGACTGAATTAGAATGATTTCATTTTATATTTACTCAGAGAGTAAAAAATACTCAATAACTCTCTCCCCTTAATCACCAGATTAATCGCATGAGTCCTAACACTCATAGGAAACTAACAAACGCATAAGTACCACAGTTGGTAGTGCCCAATATATTCTTAAGAGTGAAATGACATATCTGATATTTCTTGTGGAACATCTTCTTCTCACATTGTACATTAAAACGATTGTGTTTATTTGCAGTTTATAGATTTATACCTGACATCACTGAGAATTGTACCAGACATGCATTATCTTAATTATTGTTACTCTGTAATGATACAGAATTGAGAGCCCTTTCCATCATCCTTGGTCAGGAATGCATATGATATTTTTTTTAAGTTGGGCTATTCCGATAACCAGAACATCTTTGGATACCTGAAAAGCATCACTGTCATTTTAACACAAAGAAATGGCTATAGTTGGTTCTTGCACAAACAGAATTCATTTAGAGGGAGTGGCTCAGTGAGTAAAGACACTGACTGGCAATGAGTTTGCAGATGGAAAGCCTGGTTCAATTCCCAGTGTCAGCTCCTTGTGACCTTGGGCAAGTCACTTTATCTACCTGTGCCTCAGGCACCAAAAACATAGATTGTAAGCTCCACCTGTAAAATGTCTCTGTAAAACTAGCAGCGCTATACAAGAACATGCTATTATTATTATTATTATTCATTGTTTGATTGTCACTTAAAGCAGCAGCTTTTTTGTGTGTGATTGTTTCCTTTACATAGCTTTGATACTGGCACTCCATAAAGAGGTATGTATCTCAGGTGCAGGGGGTCCCCGGAGCTTAAATGAATGAGGTTCAGCTCTGGATACCCCCTGTTTCAATTGTATGTATATAAAAAAAATAACTGTCTGCTTGGATTGCTGCATTGCCAGAGGAAAATAATTATTTTAGTAACAAGGGTAACCGTTTGGTTACCATACTGCACACAAACTTTAACTCTTCCAAGGCTTAATCATACAGGGGTGTTCTCCTAGTGAAAGCAATCTAGATTTCATGATTGCTGGCAGTTTTTATGGTGCCACAAGAAATATGGCTTTCTTAAATAGACATGAAAAGTTATTTGGCACATCATATGAATACATGGGAATGAACACAATAATAAATGACTAACATTGTTATTTTATTAGGCCTGTTTAATTGTACATTATGTTTAGATGTTACAAAAGCCTTGGAATCCAGGATTTGCCAACCAAAGCAATTCAATGAAACCAAAACCCGCTTACAAGCCCTTTAATAACGCAACTCTTTAGCATCAGTAGTAGCAATAGAACCAATGCACACACTGTCAGACCCGCAATGACACTATAGCTCCACAGTCTCATCTGCCACCAGGCACCTTATTTTCAAAACTGTCATTCTGCTTCTTTGTTGCTGACATTTGGAATTTTGTAAGGTTGCAGTTGCATAGATTTCTAATAATAAGCAAATGTATATAGTCTCAGATAGGTGAGAACGTAGTAGGAGCACTCAAAAAGTGTGAACGGCTACTTAAAATGCTTATAAAAACTACAGTAAGGGTGACATCTGTGCTTGATTTGATTGCATTGTGACAAATATATATATATATATATATATATATATATATATATTATATATATATATACATACACATGTTAAAAATGGTTTTGAAGCAAAAAGTGTCACTGTGTGCTCATTTGTATGTCATTTCCCAGAATCCCTTGCTGCAGTGGAAGTGCTGTGTGCTGGGTGATAATGGTGAAAGGCGGGGTTGCAGACCTGTCTAAGACATACAAATGAGCATACAGTAATATTTCCATTTGCTATATATATATATCTTTATCACCCTTGTTTCTTCTTCATTTGTATTAGTGTCTTTTTAGCAAGAGCGGGTTATTCTTCCTGATCCAAAAACGTGTCAACTTCTGAAGTTATTTGATATCTTTGTCTTGTTTCGGTGGCCCTTTGTCCTCTGCCTGAGAGCCTGGCTGGCTATTTGCTTCGATATTAGTCTGCAAAAGACAACAACAAGATTGAACACTGGGATTTTAGAATATCACACGCTCAGGCAAACCGTAGATCTTGCTTCTCCTAAAACATCCAAAGTGTTTCTAGTACTCTAGAGAGGCAAACGATTTCAATACAATAAAGGTTTGCTAAGTGCAAAGTGTCTTACTTTTTGTATGTAATTGTTAAGGATCAGAATATTAACTAACTGAGGGATTACACAAATGGGACTTATTGTATGTCCACCAAAGCGTCTGCTTGGGACATTTTTGGCCTAATATCCCCACTGACCTTATGACTCATTCAAATGACTAGGCCACCAGGTGTCTTCTGGCAGCAGAAGATGTCTTATGACATATTGTAGCTCTGCTTAGTAAATATGGGCCCCTTTTAGAGGATGTTGGGGACACAGGCAAATAAAAAATAACCAATATACACACCAAATATGACAACATAACACCCTTTACTGCCCAGGGGTAAGCACAACACATTGCTATGCATTGCCGGCCCCTGTGGCAGAGAAGAGGTATATATACTGATGCCATCACATGCATGTCCTTATTTAACCCCTTCGCTGTGTGTTGCTGGCCTCTGTTTAAACGTTTAGCTTCTTTCTTGACTTTCTTGGGTAGTTATTATCCAGCCTGGCTTATTTGGGGATGCACACAGATCACTTAACATAGCCGTCCCCTCCCAAATCCAACCCAGGGCAAAGTAAATACAATAATAGACATTTCTTCCC
The DNA here is from genome assembly GCF_040206685.1 of Ascaphus truei. Classification (NCBI taxonomy): domain Eukaryota; kingdom Metazoa; phylum Chordata; class Amphibia; order Anura; family Ascaphidae; genus Ascaphus; species Ascaphus truei. The sequence continues at coordinate 87,229,894 of NC_134486.1, forward strand.
CAACCAACCCCCATTTTTTCCTTTTTCTAAACTTCCTCACAACTTGGTTTATCAGGATGGGGATAAAAGCCCAAAGATAGTTTAAATAGGGCAGCACTATCTCCTGCTTACAATGACATTCTCCTGCACACAGAGCTTTTCCTCTATTGTTCAGAGTCTATATTCAGGTGAAACACTTTACCGTTTCAGAGTCTTCACTCTCATAGGACTCCCAGGTCTCCACAAACTCTTCTACAGTCTCTTCAACCACTTCAGGAGTTCCTTCGGTTACTGTTGTAGTCTCCACTGCAGGAGTTTCTTCTTTTATTACTGTTGTAGTCTCCACTGCAGGCGTTTCTTTTTTTATTACTGTTGTAGTCTCCACTGCAGGCGTTTCTTTTTTTATTAATGTTGTAGTCTCCACTTCAGAAGTTTCTTCTTCTGTTACTGTTACAGTCTCCACTTCAGAAGTTTCTTCTTCTGTTACTGTTACAGTCTCCACTTCAGGAGTTTCTTCTTCTGTTACTGTTACAGTCTCCACTGCAGGAGTTTCTTCTTCTGTTACTGTTATAGTCTCCACTTCAGGAGTTTCTTCTTCTGTTACAGTTACAGTCTCCACTTCAGGAGTTTCTTCTTCTGTTACTGTTATAGTCTCCACTTCAGGAGTTTCTTCTTCTGTTACTGTTATAGTCTCCACTTCAGGAGTTTCTTCTTCTGTTACTGTTATAGTCTCCACGTCAGAGTAGGTGCCTGTTGCAATGTCACCAGGTCCAGCCATGTGGGTACCTCTGCAAAAAAGAGTTTACATACAGTAGATGACTTTGATCTGAATGATTTAATCAACACATAACACCTCATTCACTGTCTAGTTGTTTAACAGGTTAGCACGAATTAAGATTAGTATACATTTGAAGCTACTTAGAGCCTAATATACAAATCAACCACGAAGGCTTCAAAAATGCCAATTAGCAGGGATCAAGCCTGAGTTGTAAATCCCTTTTTCGTAACATTTACCATGGCAACCCTTCTTAAAAGTGCCTGTAAAATGATACGCAGAAATATTTCCCCAAATGGAAAACTATTGGCAAATTTCACATTGAAGCGCGTGACTGCTATGAGACTGTAAAAGTGTGGGCAATTTGTGCTGAAAAATATTTTTGGACAAACGCAGCCACAAGTCAAAATAATACCGAGACATAGGAATGACATAAGAGTCCCAACAGCTATGTTAGTCCACTTCAGTCAAACATGTTCTCTACATGTGTCAACCATTCTTTTGTATGTGAATGAAAGTGTTTTTTGTAGCGGCGGGAAAGTATCTGAACTATAAACCGAGAAAAATGAATTTATACGTAAACTACAATAATCCAGCTGTAGATAAGCAAATCTGTATTCCAACACTATTTATAATAATTTGACAGTCACTCAATTGAGTTTTTTGTTGACCTCTAAAAAAGGGTCTTTAACTCGCTTCCTGTGTTCCCCATAAAATTACCACGGGATAAATAAAAGTATTTTTATTGACAAGCACTCAGGGGCTAATTTTGTCCCTTTACTGTATCTCTAACTTGGCAGATAGGAGAGTTCCCAACAGCTAAACACTATAAACTTTATTTAGTGCATGAAAACAGTATCATAAAAAACATAATTTTTGTGACATCTTCGTCTATTTACAAGAAATCACAAAAGAGTGTAAATGAAGACTTATTTCAGTGCTTACTTCTCCCTCTTAGCTACACTTCATTCAATATGCTTGGCTTAAATTCTGAATTCCTCTGGTTGGACTGTATTTTAAGTACAAAAAAGTACCAATCCTGATGTCATGAAACGAATCAGTTCGTGGGACACACAAGTTTAAAAACTACACTGAAGTTTTAGATTGTGTAACATTTTAAAGCTCGATTAATTATGACACCATCATTACATTTCAGCTCCATTAACAACGCCCGTTACGTAGAAGTAAAGGTAAAAATCAAATACAGTAAATGAAATGTAGATTCTTTCGGTATTACTCTTTCCCAAAAGAGTAAGCAATATTTGATCAAAACAAAATAACACATTTTTGTCAGGGTAGCCTTTAAAGAAGATTTGTGTGCCATCTAAAAAATAGATTGTAAGCTCCTCGGAGCAGGGACTCCTCTTCCTTAATGTTACTTTTATGTCTGAAGCACTTATTCCCATGACCTGTTATTTATAACATTTGTTATTTATATGATTACAACATGTATTACTACTGTGAAGTGCTATGTACATTTATGGCGCTATATCAATAAAGACATACAATACAATACAATAATTGTATATTTTAGGGTTCTTGGGAGTATATAAAAAGTTTGCTTGTTTCTCCTCTAGGTAATAAAGCATTGTACGCACTGTTCCACCTCATTCTGTACGGAAAGTAGAAGTCCCACATAAAGGATTTTTTGTTTCTTTAACAACGTATCAAGGTAATCAACTTCGTTAGAAAGATTCAATTAATATGCATTAATACCATCTTGTGGCTGATCTTATGTTTGCCTCTATTGCGTTCAGTAACACCTCCAACCCGCAACTCTGTGTTCTTTGTGTTTATCTCCCCAACCCGCCATTCACGGTTTTCCCCCACTTGCGTTATTATAGGAAGATACTGCGTCTTTGCCGGCACTCCCGCTGATGGCGTTAAGCCTTTTATACCTGACCGGCTGTGATGTGGCCTGCGCATGCGCGGACTTCCGAGTCTCCGGTTGCTTTGGTGATATGATGCCTAGTTCGCGTAACCTAGCAACGGAGGATGCCATTACCTTCATGTCTAAGACTGACGTCCTCCTTCCACACGCATGCGCTGAAACTGTTGTTTATGGACTGTGGTCAGCTTAAGATGGTTTATGCCTCGTGATGTCATTTGTCATTAGCTTCCTCTGATTGATTTCACTGGGTTGTTCTTTGGGTATAAATGTCTTTCTGTACTATTGGTCTCCAGCACACCCTGAGGAAGGTCCTTTCTGGACCGAAACGTTGGTACTTAGTGTGTTATGTATTCTTAAATACAGGTTTTCTTTTGCAACTTACATTTGAGTGCAATTTCTTGATTTGTCTATGTGGGAAATATTTTGTTCTGTTTATGTCTATGGAACATGCACCAGAAAATATTATTTATTGTTGGAGTGCCAGCTGCTTCCTTTTGTTTGTATGTATGTATGTATTTATGTATGTATATATGTATATATATCTATATCTAGATATAGCAAATTGAAATATTACTGTATGCTCATTTGCATGTCTTAGACAGGTCTGCAACCCTGCCTTTCACCATTATCACCCCGCACACAGTGCTTCCACTGCAGCAAGGGAATCTGGGAAATGACATGCAAATGAGCACACAGTGCCACCTTTTGCTTCAAAACCATATGACATGGTCCCCTATAAGCTGATGCTTGCTGCATATCACAGCTTTCGAGCACAGCCTGGGTTAAGATGCATAGCCAGTAAACCCACCCCACAGACAGCTGTTTCGACCTTAATGGGTCTCATCAGTGTGAGGTTGGTTATACTGGCTTAACCCACACTGTGCTCAAAAGCTGTAATATGCAGCAAGCATCAGCTTATAGAGGACCATGTTATGTGGTTTTGAAGGAAAAGGTGGCACTGTGTGCTCATTTGCATGCCATTTCCCAGAATCCCTTACTGCAGTGGAAGCACTGTGTGCGGGGTGATAATGGTGAAAAGTTGCACTCCCAGTCATTGGGAGTCATGTCATTAAGTGCATACTGTACACCAGGCCTGCACAACTCGTAAAGCGAGAAGGGCCGAACTGCTCCAAGGAAAAAAAAATTGGGCCGCACGAGTAAAATCATCATCATCATCATCATCATCATCATCATCATCATCATCATCTCTCCTCCAGCACCTCTCATCATCATCCTCATCCTCATATATCTCCTCCAGCACCCCTCATCATCATCCTCATATCTCCCTCAGAACCCCTCACTATCAACCTTTGCCATACTCCCCATCTATCTCTCATACCCCTATCTCCCCCTCACCCACACACATAATACTCCCTCTCCACATCAAACACACAATACCCCCCTGCACACCACACACATCCCACCCCCCTGCACCTCACATCCTTCTCCCCCCTTGCACCTCACACCACTCTCCCCCCCTGCACCTCACACCACTCTCCCCCCCTGCACCTCACACCACTCTCCCCCCCTGCACCTCACACCACTCTCCCCCCCTGCACCACACACCACTCTCCCCCCTGCACCTCACACCACTCTCCCCCCCTGCACCTCACACCACTCTCCCCCCCTGCACCTCACACCACTCTCCCCCCCTGCACCTCACACCACTCTCCCCCCCTGCACCTCACACAACTCTCCCCCCGGCACCTCACACCACTTTCCCCCCCCTGCAGCTCACACCACTCTCCCCCCCCTGCACCTCACACCACTCTCCCCCCCTGCACCTCACACCACTCTACCTCCCCTGCACCTCACACCACTCTCCCCCCCCTGCACCTCACACAACTCTCCCCCCCCCTGCACCTCACACCACTCTCCCCCCTGCACCTCACACCACTCTCCCCCCCTGCACCTCACACAACTCTCCCCCCCTGCACCTCACATCACTCTCTCCCCTTGCACCTCACATCACTCTCTCCCTCCGCACCTCACATCACTCTCTCCCCCTGCACCTCACATCACTCTCTCCCCCTGCACCTCACATCACTCTCTCCCCTTGCACCTCACACCACTCTCTCCCCTTGCACCTCACATCACTCTCTCCCCTTGCACCTCACATCACTCTCCCCCCTGCACCTCACATCACTCTCCCCCCCTGCACCTCACATCACTCTCTCCTGCACCTCCAATCACCCCCCTGCACCTCCAATCACCCACCTGCACCTCCAATCACCCCCTGCACCTCCAATCACCCCTGCACCTCCAATCACCCCTGCACCTCACCCCCTGCACCTCACATCACCCCTCCTGCACATCACCCCCCCTCCTGCACATCACATCCCCTGCACATCACCCCCTTGCACATCACCCCCCTGTACCTCCAATCACCCCCCTGCACCTCCAATCGCCAGTAAGTTTGCTCTGTTACATATAATGGAAGCACAGGTAAGTTTTCTTTTTGCACTTTGATTATAAACCTGGACAGCACAGCCAATATTCAGTTCATTTTGACCCATCTACATGAGGAATGTGCAGAATTACCTCGGATCAATGTGTTCTTACCTTTCTCCTGCCACTTGATGTTCACGGTGCTCTTTTGTTCCACTTTTGACAACCGAAGTCCCGGAAATTTTTCTGCTGATGCAAAATGATATACGGATGAGACATTTTATGAAGACATTTGTTAAATACTGTGAGATAGAACATGACACAGAACAGTGCTGTGTACATACTGTACAGGGTTCAATGTTACATGAGATTAAATGATTCTAATGTTGATAGATATTTCAATGGCACAAAACATGCCTTATTATATTCATTACATAAGGTTATTTTACAAAGTGCATGTGGTTTTTCATAGTGGAAACAGAGACAATATTTTCAGGGTGGAAATATACTGAACAGAAAATATAGCCGTCAAATGTAAGAATTTGTTCTTGCCTTCCTCCCATGACTTGAATTTTTTTTTTACATTGTCTAGCACTAATCCCAGCTGTTTATCTTCTACTGCAAAACTATGTATATTTACATGTATGTATGTATGTATGTATGTATGTAGTGTATGTCTTTATTTATATAGCACCACTACAGTACATAGTGCTTCACAGCAGTAATACACGTGACAATCATATAAATAACAAATAATATAAATAACACATAAAGGGGAGAAGTGCTTCAGACAAAAGTACCATTTAGGAAAAGCAGTCGCTGCTTCGAAGAGCTTACAATCTAATTGGTTGGTAGGAAGAACGCACAGAGACAGTAGGAGGGTGTTCTGGTAAGTGCGTCTGCAAAGGGCCAAAGTTTATATATGAGGTGTTAATTATCAGCCATGAAGCTACTCATATGCTTCCTTAAGCAGGTGTGTTTTGAGGTGGGTCTTAAAGGTGGATAGAGAGGGTGCTAGCTGGATATTGAGGGGAAGAGCATTCCAGAGGTGTGGGGCAGTCGGTGAGAAAGGTGTAAGGCGGGAGAGGGCGTTAGATACAAAAGGGGTAGAGAGAAGACATCCTTGGGCAGAACGCAAGAGTCGGGATGGTGTATAGCAAGAAATTAGGGCTGAGATGTAAGGAGGAGCAGAAGAGAGTAAAGCTTTAAAAGGGAGGAGGATAATTGAGTGTGTGATACAGGATTTGATAGGAAGCCAGGAGAGGGATTTCGGCAGGGGTGACGCTGAGACAGATTTCAGAAATAGTAGAGTGATTCTGGCAGCAGCATTTAGGATAGATTGCAGGTGAGAGGCAGGAAGGCCAGACAGCAGGAGGTTACAGTAGTCAAGACGGGAGAGAATAAGGGTCTGTGTCAGTCTTTGCAGTCGAGAAACAGATGAAAGGGTGTATCTTGGTAATATTGCAGAGGAAAAAACTACAGGTTTTAGCTACCTTTTGAATGTGAGAAGAGAATGTGAGAGAGGAGTCGAGTGTGACCCCTAGGCAGCATGCTTGGGCTACTGGGTGATTGATAGTACTTCCAACAGTAATGTGGGAGGAGGTAGTAGGGATAGATTTGGAAGGAAGTATGAGGAGCTCTGTTTTTGCCATGTTAAGTTTAAGTCGGCGCAGGGCCATCAGGATGATATAGCAGAGAGACATTCAGAAACTTTAGTCTGTACAGCAGGTGCAAGGTCAGGGGTAGAAAAGTAAATATGGGTGTCATCAGCATAGAGGTGATATCTGAACCCAAGAGATGTGGTTAGGTCACCTAGAGAAAGTGTGCAAAGAGAAAAGAGAAGAGGTCCCACGACAGAGCCCTGGGGTACCTCCACAGAGAGATTGATAGAGGAGGAGTTGTAAGCAAAAGAGCCACTAAAAATGTAAGACTGGTGGTGGCTGTGAGAGTCTCCGGTACATTGTTCCAGTTTTGGGGTGCATGGTAAGAGAAGGAGGAGCGGCCGGATACTTTGCTGAATATGAGTATAAATTACTCGAATGTTTGTGGATACATATTTCAATGGCAGCAAATACACCTTACTAAATGCAGAGCATTACATTATTAATTACCTAAAATGACTGCAAAAAGTGCATGAAGTTATTCATCCTAGAAATATTTTAATAAGAAAATATAACCTCCAAATGTCATAAATTATCTCTTGCCTACGACAACACTGCTTTGATCCATTTGTTCTTGGCTTTCCTTCATGACTTCAATTTTTGTATTCTCGTCTTTTTTGTTTTCATCATCACTAGTCCTGGTTATCTGTTTCCTACTGCAAAATCCCACACCTGTTCAGTAGGGTTTGCAAACTGTGAGAGCTTATTCAGCATACAGCTTGATTCCCTTACGCACAAGCACACTGGGCTATGCAAACAACATTCGCAAACAACATTCAACTGAACAGCGACTGCATGTGCAAAAGTATTTGCGATGGTTAGTAAATATAGTAGATAATCTGATTAGTGCTAGTTAAATCTGATATATAGTATGTTTCAGGTTCCACTGCTGTGTCTGTTTTGGCCACACTCTTGTCTTCAAGATATGGATGTCAGTTAGAAACTTGGAATTAAAGTCCGGCCTTTACACCCAAATATAATAGATGCTGTGTTGTATAATGATAGTGAGTTTTTATACACTTCATAGTTTGCAAAGGTCTTTAAGGTGTCCCCTTGTAACAAGCCTATCTATACTGTCTTCACTTGTTTTTTTATGTTGCTGATACCTAGAAATAGCTTCTATCACTTTTTAGGATACTTGTGAATGTATGAAATGATTTCTGTTGTCCCCCCCAGAATAAATGATTTGCTTCCTATTGGTAATGTATTCCATTAGTATCCATTTAAAGCTCATTGGCTTCTTTTCAGTAAGTTAACCAACAATTAACATGAGAACATTTCATCACTCACTTTCCGCCAGTAAGTTTGCTTTGTTAGGCTGCGCTTATAGTGCCGGCTACGGCTACGGCTACAGATGACGTCACCCGTCTCCGTAGCCCTTGCAAAAGTTGTAATTTGAGTTTTGGAGACGTCTCTTGCTACAAGGGGAGAGACGTCAGGCAATGGGAAAGGCAGAGGGGCGGAGACGAGAGCAAGGGGGAAGGCAGAGAGGCGAAGACAAGAGCAAGGGGGAAGGCAGAAACAGAGAGGAGTTGTAATTACTGTTTGTATGCTGAATTTACTTTAATTTTACTTTAAATTATGGGAGAATGTACTATTTTAAAGTTGTTAATATAGTGTGTTTCACTTGACAGATACTCACACACACATCCCCCCTCTCCCTGCACTCACATACACATCCCCCCTCTCCATGCACTCACCCCCCCCTCTCCCTGCACTCACACACATACATACATCCCCCCTCTCCCTGCACTCACACACACACATCCCCCCTACCCATGCACTCACACACATCCCCCCTCTCCCTGCACACACACACACACACACACACACACACACACACACACACACACACACACACACACACACACACACACACACACACACACACACACACACACACACACACACACCTCTCCCTGCACTCACACACATACATACACCCCCCCTCTCCCTGCACTCACACACACATCCCCCCTCCCCATGCACTCACACACATCCCCCCTCTCCCTGCACACACACACACACACACACACACACACACACACACACACACACACACACACACACACACACACACACACACACATCCCCCCTCTCCCTGCACTCACATACACATCCCCCCTCTCCCTGCACTCACACACACAACCCCCTCTCCCTGCACTCACACACACACACATCACCTCTCTCCCTGCACTCACACACACACACACATCCCCTCTCCCTGCACTCATACACATACATACATCCCCCCTCTCCCTGCACTCACACACATACATCCCCCCTCTCCCTGCACATCACAAACACATCCCCCCTCTCCCTGCGTTCAAACACACATGCCCCCTCTCCCTGCACTCACACACACATCCCCCCTCTCCCTGCACTCACACACACACATCCCCCCTCTCCCTGCACTCACACACACACACACACACACACACACACATCCCCCCTCTCCATGCACTCACACACACATCCCCCCTCTCCCTGCACTCACACACACACACACACACACACACATCCCCCCTCTCCCTGCACTCACACACACACACATCCCCCCTCTCCCTGCACTCACACACACACATCCCCCCTCTCCCTGCACTCACACACATTCCCCCTCTCCCTACACTCACACACACACATCCCGCCTCTCCCTGCACTCACACACACATCCCCGCCTCTCCCTGCACTCACACACACACATCCCCCCTCTCCCTGCACTCACACACACATGCCCCCTCTCCCTGCACTCACACATCCCCCCTCTCCCTGCACTCTCACACACACACATCCCCTCTCCCTGCACTCACACACATCCCCTCTCCCTGCACTCACACATCCCCCCTCTCGCTGCACACACACACACATCCCCCCTCTCCCTGCACTCACACACACACAGCCCCCCTCTCCCTGCATCAGAAGCTATCTGATTGGTTTATAGCCTGTCACATGGTGAGGTCGTCGCTGTAAAAATGAAATTCACCGACTACAGAGATTTAGGTCGCGGAGTGAATGCATTTGTTTTGGCGTGATGTCGCGTCGCCGGCACTATAAGCGCAGCCTTACATATAATGGAAGCGCAGGTAAGTTTTCTTTTTGCACTTGGATTATAAACCTGGACAGCACAACCAATATTCAGATCATTTTGACCCGTGTACATGAGGAATGTGCAGGAATTACGTCAGGTCAGTGTGTTCTTACCTTTCTCCTGCCACCTGATGTTCACGACGCTCTTTTGTTCCACTTTTGACAGTAGTCTTGGTTATTTTTCTGCTGATGCAAAATGATATACGGATGAGACATTTTATGAAGCCATTTGTTAAATACTGTGAGGTAGAACATGGCACAGAGCAGTGCTGTGTACATACAGGGTTCAATGTTACATGAGATCAAATGATTCTAATGCCGATAGATATTTCAGTGGCACAAAACATGCCTTATTATATTCATTACGTAAGGTTATTTTACAAAGTGCATGTGATTTTTCATAGTGGAAACAGAGACAATATTTCCATAGTGGAAATATACTGAACAGAACAGGTTAGCGTAACTGGGTGCAGTTCTTTCTTTCTTGAATAACCTTATTTTTCTACAAATTGTTTCGGGATACACTATATAACACAATTTTAATTAAATAATTCACTGTAGAACACAATTTTAATGAAATAATTCATTATATGTTAATCACTTAAATAATGTATTATATGTTAAATCACATACATTTATAAAATTATATATTACACAATTATTGGTTAACTTAAAACAACTAATTCACATGTATGTAATAGTTCACTTAAATAATTATCCAAATGTATCACTTTAAATATGTATAAGTTAATTAGTAACACAACAATACAAGCACAAACGTCTTCACATATTTTTAAGTAATAATAAGCTGCGATCAGAGAATCATTAGTGTCAAAATTGTCTTTCAAATTGGTTTTTGGTATATCTTTATATTAGAACATTTATTTTTAGATATATGTATTTTATTTCATTGTAATATTTAAATGGTCCTATATGCTTTCTTTATATGTTACCTCATCTGCGCATTTAAAAGTTATAATTAAAGTTTTTCGTATAACATTGCGGAGAGGGGTATAAAAGAAAGGAACACAAGGATATACCATACTCACCCCTGACGAAGGACCACCTTTGAAACGCGTAGGGTTGCCGGGAGGACCAGTTACGGTGTAACACCAAAGACCAGAAGTGACGTAGAACGCCGGCTGGATCGGCGGTGGATGTCACAGAAACCGGAGCAGAACACACGAACTGGTCTGTCTCTATTTTGTTTTTACACTGTTTTGTGTATAACCAATACCTGAACTTTTATAAAGCTGAAGCTTTTACAAAACAAGTCCCTTTTGAAGTTATTGCCAAACGGAGATGAATTGTCTTCAAAAGATACCGTTACGTGCCTGGTATAGCCACTTTAAAGTAAGTGCATATCTTACCACCTTCATATGCTGAAATGTCCTGTGAACGTACTTCACTATATTGCTCTTTTTCTTTCTCACTTCTCTTCCATACTACGAAGAGCGCTGAACATTGTGAACATTATTGCTGGGAATTGGGAACAATTCAACTGTTCAAGCTGCACCACATCAACATATTTCTAAAAGTTTGGACTTTATTTTTGTTAGAGCGCTTCCTATCTTTGCTTAACTTTCATCTTTCATGACAACACTCTGATCCACTTGTTCTTGCCTTCCTCCCATGACCTGCATTTTATTTTTACATTCTCCCGCACTAATCCCAGCTGTTCATCTTCTACTGCAAAACCATGTATATATACACATGTATGTATCTATGTATGTATGTCTTTATTTATATAGCGCCATTACTGTATATAGCGCTTCACAGCAGTAATATACATGGCAATCATATAAATAACGCATAAAGGTGAGAAGTGCTTCAGACAAAAGTACTATTTAGGAAAAAGAGTCCCTGCTCCGACGCGCTTACAATTTAATTGGTTGGTAGGAAGAACATACAAAGACAGTAGGATGGCATTCTGGTAGGTGAGTCTGCAAGGGGCCAAGGTTTATCTACAGTATGAGGTGTTAATTATCAGCCATGGAGCTACTTGTATGCTTTCTTAAGCAGGTGTGCTTTGAGGTGGGTCTTAAAGGTGGATAGAGAGGGTGCTAGTAAAGCTTTAAAAGAGAGGAGGAGAATTGAGTGTGTGATACGGGATTTGATAGGAAGCCAGGAGAGTGATTTCAGCAGGGGACGCTGAGACAGATTTCGTAAATAGTAGAGTGATTCTGGCAGCAGCACATAGGATAGATTATTTGTTGGTGGAGTCAGGAGAGAGGCAGGAAGGCCAGGCAGCAGGAGGTTACAGTAGTCGAGACGGGAGAGAATGAGGGTGTGTGTCAGAGTTTTTGTTGTCGAGCAACAGAGGAAAGGGTGCATCTTGGTAATATTGCGGAGGAAAAAACGGCAGGTTTTAGCTACCTTTTGAATGTGAGAGGAGAAAGTGAGAGAGGAGTCGAGTTTGACCCCTAGGCAGCGTGCTTGGGCTACTGGGTGACTGATAGTACTTCCAACAGTAATGTGGAAGGAGGTAGTAAGGCCAGGTTTGGGAAGAAATATGAGGAGCTCTGTTTTTGCCATGTTAAATTTAAGTTGGCAGAGGGCCATCCAGGATGGTATAGCAGAGAGACATTCAGAAACTTTAGTCTGAACAGCAGGTGTAAGATCAGGGGTAGAAAAGTAAATTTGTGTCATCAGCATAGAGGTGATATTTGAACCCTTGCCGGGAGCCGCAGCATTCGCACCCCCCCTCTCCATGGCTTGGCGTCAAATGACGTTGCGGGCCATGTGACGTCACGTAGCCCACCACGTCATTTGGCAGCGCGTCTCTGAAGACTCAGCTGGCAGCAGGTAAGTGAGTTACAGAGGCCTCATGCCTCCCCCGGCATTTAATTTAAATGCTGTGAGGAAGAGTCCGGGGCCTCTGTAACCGCCGCACCGACCCTAGAAATTCTCCCGCCCCTCCCCTGGAGGGCGCGCTCCCCAGTTTGCGCACCGCTGACCTAGAGAGAGTGTGTAAAAAGAAAAAAGAGAAGAGGTCACAGGTCCCAGCCCTGAGTACCCTCACAGAAAGATCAATGCAGGAGGAGGAGGTGTTAGCAAAAGAGACACTGAAAATACGATGGGAGAGGTAAGAGGAGATCCAGGATAGAGCTTTGTTACGAATGCCAAGAGTATGGAGAATGTGAAGAGGGTGGCCCACAGTATCAAATGCTGCAGAGAGGTCAAGTAATACAGTATAAGCAGGGTGTAATGATCTCTGTCTTTGGCAGCATGGAGGTAATTAGTTATTTTAGTGAGAGCTGTTTCAGTGGAGTGAGCAGTGCGGAAGCCAGATTGTAGAGGGTCTAGGAGAGAACAGATGTTGAGAAAATGGAGCAAGCCAGAGAATACAAGACATTCAAGGAGTTTAGAGGCAAAAGGCAGGCGGGAGACAGGCCGATAGTTAGAAAGACAGGCAGGGTTTTTTTGAGTAATGGAATAACTGTTGCATGTTTGAAGAAAGAGGGAAAGGTACTAGAGTAGAGGGAGGAGTTAAAAATGTATGTGAGCGTAGGGATTATAGTATGAGCAAGAGGTTTTAGGAGATGTGAGGGAATGGGGTGAAGAGGGCAGGTGGTAGAGGGAGAAGAGGAGATCAGCAACAACACATCCTCCTCCGAGACAGTGGAAAAAGAGTCAAGGAAGGCAGGAGGAGAATTAGGAAGAGGTGTAGGATAGGAGGGGGATACAGAGCGGATGTCCTGGCGTATGGATTCCACCTTTTCCTTGAAGTAGTTGGCAAAGTCCTGAGGAGAGATGGAGGAAGCAGAACATGCAGCAGAGGGTGGTCTGAGAAGGGAGTCAAAGACAGAGAAGAGTCGGCATGGATTAGACTTGTGCGTGTTGATTTGTGAAGAAAAGTAGTTTTGTTTAGCTTGAACCAGGATAGCATAGATTTTTAGTGAAGGTAGTCTGCGAGAGTGTGAGGAACGCAGCACGCACGTGTGGGAATTTAGCCATGGTCTTGGGTTAGAAGGGCAAGAACGGCAGAGAGAAAGCGGGGCATGTAGATCAAGAGAGGAGGATAGGGCAGAGTTGTAGTTCCTGACCAGGTTGTCAGGGTCTGGAGCAGAATGGAGAGAGGAGACGGAGGAGCGTAAAGTGGAATAAAAAGCTGGTCGGTTAATAAAGCACAGGTCTCTGCAGAAACGAGGGGTAGATGGAGGTGGAGAAGGGGAGAAGTGAGAGAGTTAATGAGATGAGGTGATGGTCAGAGAGGAAAAGGGGAAATGGAGATGTCAGAGAGAGATAAGTTTTTAGTGAAAACCAGATCTAGGTAGTGGCCATCCTTGTGGGTGCAGTCCGCTATTGAAGACTAAAAGAAATGGTTAGATAGAGAAATTGGGAAGCCCAAAGGAGAGAGGGGTCCTCAATGTGGCAGTTGAAGTCCCCAAGGAGAAGAACAGGGGAGGCTGAGGAGAGAAAGTAAGACAGCCAGGATTCAAAGTGAGAGAGAAAGACAGAAGGGGGATGAGTAGAGGTAGGTGGGCGATAGATGACTGCCACATGGACAGGGAGAGGAAAGAAAAGCTGGACAGTGTGAGCCTCAAAGGAGGGAAAAACAATTACAATTTATAAATGGCAAAATACAAAATACTTGTGTCCCTTCTTTATTGGCAAATGTATTTGTTTGTTTAAAAATAAATAAATTGTAAGACAAATTATGTTATTTACATGCTGATTTTGTGTGTGTTTTTTTATGTCATGATTACTAAGTGACACCAGTTGTCTATATGTTCTTGGGGGAGGTATAAATTGTATCTTCCTCCCCAAGTGCATATAATAATAATAATTATTATTATTATGATATTTTTGTGCGTGGGAGGAGGAGTTTGGTTCTGTTTTTTCCTTCTTTTTTATGTAGTTTAATACATTGATTTTATTTTTTCAAACGCTGGTGAGTTTCCACTATTTTTTTTACTTTGGAGCGCCAGTCCCATCGATCCGTCCACTTCTTGCACCATCAGAGAGGTCAGTTTCCAGAGCAGAGTCAGACTGAGTGAGCCAAGTCTCAGCAAAGAGGAGCAGAGAGTGAGAGAAAACAAAGTCATGCACAGAGAGGAACTTGTTAGAAAGGGAGTGTGCATTCCAAAGGGCACAGGAGAAAGGGAGAGAGGAGGAAGGGTATGAGGTTGGATGGGGTAGACACCAGAAAAATGAATACAAATGAAGCACCTGACACTCAAAGGTTTTGCAAAAATATGAAATATAATTTATTAAGCAATAAACATTTCGGTTCTCTACCTGGGACCATTTTCAAGATATAGGGCTATGTGCTTTACTATATTTTGTATCTTGATACAGGGACCAGGTGGATGATGGAAATGTTCATTGCTTTAATAAATCCTATTTTATATGTTTGCCAAACCCTTGAGTGCCAGATGCGTTATCTATTTTTGTGGAAGTCCTTTCTTACCGGGTACCGGGTAATTTTGTGTTCATGTTATCAGAGTGACACTTAAACAAAGAAATATATATATAGATACACACACACAATCGATAAATCAATGTGTTTGGTCATATCTTAATAAAC
The DNA here is from genome assembly GCF_040206685.1 of Ascaphus truei. Taxonomy (NCBI): domain Eukaryota; kingdom Metazoa; phylum Chordata; class Amphibia; order Anura; family Ascaphidae; genus Ascaphus; species Ascaphus truei. Next base: position 87,245,205 of record NC_134486.1, read on the forward strand.
TATTATGTAGAACAGGCAACAAACATTGTTTACTGTACAGTATGTTCAAGTTTGAACCTTATGTGCAGAAGACAAGTGCAGCAATTACCTCTTGTTTAACATGGCAGTGCTCTGATCTGCATGTTTTCCTCCTGCCGTCTCTTGATTTCCATGTTCCTCCTCTGTCTCACTTTGACCAGCAATAATCCCAGTTATGTGACTGTTCCGGGAAAAAATGAAATCACACATGTTTGAAACAGTTGGTAAAGATTGTATGATAGAACATGACTTCATCAACTTAACATACTCCTGCTGCATTATAAACTGTAGTAACCAATGGGAGACACCAATACAGTAATAGTCATTCTGCTACTGGTGTTTGTATGGGAGTCATGTCATTAAGTGCATACACAGCGCAGGTAAGTTTTCTTATTACAGTTTGATTATAAACCTGGACAGCACAGCCAATATTCAGATCATTTTGACCCGTGTACATGAGGAATGTGCAGGAATTACGTCAGGTCAGTGTGTTCTTACCTTTCTCCTGCCACCTGATGTTCACGATGCTCTTTTGTTCCACTTTTGACAGTAGTCTTGGTTATTTTTCTGCTGATGCAAAATGATATACGGATGAGACATTTTATGAAGACATTTGTTGAATACTGTGAGGTAGAACATGGCACAGAGCAGTGCTGTGTACATACAGGGTTCAATGTTACATGAGATCAAATGATTCTAATGACGATGGATATTTCAATTGCACACAACATTTGGGTCCTCTACCACGAACCTTTATCAAGACATAGCAAGAGGGTATGTGCTTTACTATATTTTGTATCTTGATATAGGGCCCAGGTTCATGATAGAAATGTAAATTGCTTTAATAAATTAGATTCCTGAGGGGGATCAGCAAATACCAAAGGTTGGGGTAAAGAAGTTATTCCAAAAAGTGTGTACATTTATTAAATGGGAAATGCCCTGGGCCTCACAGCAATTCACAAGAATAACAAATAGATAGTTGTAACAGTTGCAATGAGACGAATGCAATGATGCCAAACACTACAGGTTTATGAGGTTTCCTCATTCAAAACGATAAGGTGCGTTGGCAAAAGTGGTCTCTTGGCTGGCCTAGTAATTAGAGTATAAAAACGCCGCAGTGAAGATGGAACCATTCTAAGCATTATAGAAATCTATACTATAATGCTAAGCTGGATTCCGTTTGTTTGTATGTCAGAAGCTTCGAAATCTCAGAAACGGCACCACGTAGCACAACAAAACTTTCACTGGACATTCTGCTGTGGATTTGTAGGTCAACACAACTATTTTGAGCTTCCAATTTAACTCACCTCCCAAGTTATGTTATGGACATTCCAAGTTTCCCTCAGCTGTCCAGCAAAAAGTTGCGGTGGAGGGGTGTGTGTGGTTACTAAGGGAGGGGGCATGTTTGTGCCAGCTTTTGGGGGTGACATGTGCCAGCAGCGACGATAGATCAACAGCGGGACACACACACACAGACAAATGTCCCCCCGCTCTACATCCCACCCCCCTCCCCGGTCCACCCCAGTTCCACATCTCTCTGCTCTCACTCCCTGGTTCAGCTCGCTCCGCATGGAGACTCGGCAGTGAAACCGAAGGGACTGGGGGAATGGGAGGGACATGGTGGATGGAGGGACAGGGGTGGTGGAGGGAGGGATGGGACCCCCCCTACCGCAGAGAGACCCCCAGATACAACCCCCTCTGCCCCAGAGAGGCACCCGGACACCCCCCTTGTCCCTGAGAGACCCCCGGACACCCTCCGCCCCTGAGAGACCCCCGGATACACCCCCCTCCGCCCCATAGAGACACCCAGACACCCCGTTGTCCTTGAGAGACCCCCAGACACCACCCACACCAGAGAGACCTCCGGACACCAATATGTGCCGCCAGCAGGGGGAGGGGGGAGCGGGGACCAGGCAAAGCCCCAGTTCAGCTCACTCTGCCTCGAGACTCGCAGTGAAACCGAAAGGACTGAGGGAACGGGAGGGACGTGGTGGATGGAGGGACGGGGGTGGTGGATGGAGGGATGGGTCCCCCCCACCCCAGAGAGACCCCCATATACTCTCCCTTGCCCCAGAGAGAAACCTGAACAACCCCCCGTCCCTGAGAGACCCCTGGACACCCCACCTGTCCCTGAGGGACCCCCGGCCACCTCCACCTGCCCCAGAGAGACCCCCGGACACCAACATGTGCCGCCAGCGGGGGACAGGGGACTGGGTGAAGCCCCGGTTCAGCTAGCTCCGACTGGGAGAATTGGAGGGACGTGGTAGACAGAGGGACAGGACCTCCCCCTGCCCCAGAGAGACCCCCGGATACACCCCCCCACCCCAGAGAGATATCAGGACACCCCCCTCCCTGAGAGAAGACCCCCGGGCACCTCCCCACCGCCCCAGTGGGACCCCCGGACACCAAGATGTGCCATCAGCCGGAAGGGGGGGGGTGGGGACCGGGCGAAGCCGGGCACAATAGCTAGTAAAGTTATAAGCATGTCTCTATATTCGCAAAAGTTTAAAAGCAAAACTGAAGTTGGGGGTTGATTGATGAAAGGGGTGTGTTTTATGTGTGCTTCAATGTAAAAGGTTCTTGGCATAAAAGTTTGCATGTGTGACTGGAAAATTAGATTTCAACCAAGGGAGTGTCTGATGTCAACAAGATACGTTAAGTCTCATACTTTTCAACTCAAGGCCTTTGTGAGGAAGAAACCTTATACATGTTTAGTGGTAACGTATAGGAATTCTTTGTTTATCTTTCTTATTTTGATTAAACTGTCTGCATTTATTTGATACTGTACTGTATGTTTCTTGTAATAATCTTTTTCTGTAACCTGAGCACCGTATTTTTTGTTAATTACATCTAAACTTTAATAAGTAATACTTTTGGCTCTGGTTGAACTGTTGCACGCTTTGTAGAGAGTAATTTACCTTTTCGGACACATTTTGCTATAATAGATTTTTGTGTGTTTAGTGCATAGAGACAGGAAGAAGGAAGAGGGGGGGGAGAGAGAGAGAGGGGGGGAGGAGGGGAGGAAGGGGGTGTGTGGTGGTGGTTGTGGTGGTGGAGGGCCCCGAATATGGGGGGCTGTCCAAGTTAAGTTAAGTTAACAGAGACCAGAAACTCTGCAAATTAATATTTTTGATATTTCTATGGTGGAGGCAGCGGGTTAAAGATAGATACTGTGACAGAGTGAGGGTAAAAACTATTCAATACTCTGTGCCCAGGACATACTTGAAAACGAGAGGTAACTCTCAATGTATTACTTCCTGGTAAAATATTTTATAAATAGATAAATTAATTCGAGGACCTGTGCAGAGGTGAAGCTGAATCAGCTAGTTAGCTGTGTCTTTTAACCCTTGTCACATATATAAGTCGAGTGTGCTGTCTGACAGATGGTATATTGGGACAGTGAGGGGAAATATTAGGGTGTGGGGGAAGAGAGGGAAAATATTAGCCATTCGAAGGACCTTTGAGAAAGGTTAAAAGAGGGTCATCTAGATAGCTGCGTATTAATGCTTGTCACATATACAGGTCACGTGCTCACAGGTGTGCCATATGTGACAGTGGCACTGGTGAAGTGCTGGAATTAGTCCCGTTACTGGGCCATAAATGCAGGAGTAGGGACCTCAGGGCACACAGGGGATTTCGCTTTCTTGCGGGCTAAGCGGACTCTTGCGGGCTTATCTGTGGATGTATTTTGAGGTATATAGGTCTAACCACTAGACCTTTCAAAGAGAGAGTGTTAGAACACATGAGACTGATACCCCAAAATAGACCAGACACATCCTGTGTCCAAACATTTCAGCGTTTGCCAATTTGGCAGCCTGAACAACTTTAAATACATAGCCATAGAGAACGTTAGACAACATCTACAAGGGGCAATAGGACTTTTCTTTTGTATCAAAGAGAGGCCTATAAAATTTTTACATTAGATACTTTGATACCAAAGGGTTTAAATACTGAATGGGATTTAAAGCATTTTCTATAATCTAAATCTCCATATTATATATCCCTTTATGTTATATTTATCATCTTTCTTACCACCTCATTGATTAATTCATTTGTTTTATAGATTCACTTGAACTAGCTCTTTGGATACAATTTAACATGACTTGGGATGTATCTATCTGCTTGGATTATCGGTTGTTACATTATGTGAACTCACTCTCTGAATCTAAATTCTACTAATCACTAATGTATCTGTGCTCCTATTTGTATCTCTAATTACATGTTATTATCATTAACTTTATTCATATAAAATAATTATTGTTTGGTTACTATTTATATGTTTTTGTTGTTTGATATTGCTTTAACAAATATACAATCAATATATATCCACAATATGGATCATTAACCATATAGTTATTTCTGTATTATATTTGACTTTAACTCATCATGTTATTAGATTTCATTCTCTAAACCAGCACTGCGCAATCTTTCGTGCCCCGCGCCCCCCTCCTGCTTCCATGCCTGCTCGCGCCCCCCCTTCCTTACCTCCTCTCCGGCTCCCGGCCTCAAAGGACGTCGCAGGGTCACGTGACGTCACATCGCCATGCCAACATGATGTCACATGACCCAGTGGCATCATTTGGCGACACGTGGCCGAAGAGAAGGTAAGTGAAGTTGCAGAGGCCTCACGCGATCTTGGGGGAAGAGCGTGGGACCCCTGCAACCGCCACACCCCCTGAATAATCTTGTGCCCCCCAGTTTGCGCACAGCTGCTCTAAACAATGAGGTTCCATACGTTGATATGTGTTTTTATAATATATAACACATTTTTCATTTAGTTAGGGATCTATATATATATGTATATTTTTACTTATATTTTGATTCACTACATATCTTTATTATTTAATCAATTCTTGTTTAATTAATTTTTCATCATATTGATCTCCAATTCAGTTTTTGTTTTTCACTTTTTGTCTTCTTTGTCTCTGTCTTTACTATGTGCTGTTTTTTTGTGTGTTTTTTTATGTCATGATTACTAAGTGACACCGGTTGTCTATATGTTCTTGGGGGAGGTATAAATTGTATCTTCCTCCCCCAACTGCATATAATAATAATAATTATTATTATTATTATGATATTTTTGTGCGTGGGAGGAGGAGTTTGGTTCTGTTTTTTCCTTCTTTTTTATGTAGTTTAATACATTGATTTTATTTTTTCAAACGCTGGTGAGTTTCCACTATTTTTTTTACTTTGGAGCGCCAGTCCCATCGATCCATCCACTTCTTGCACCATCAGAGAGGTCAGTTTCCAGAGCAGAGTCAGACTGAGTGAGCCAAGTCTCAGCAAAGAGGAGCAGAGAGTGAGAGAAAACAAAGTCATGCACAGAGAGGAACTTGTTAGAAAGGGAGTGTGCATTCCAAAGGGCACAGGAGAAAGGGAGAGAGGAGGAAGGGTATGAGGTTGGCTGGGGTAGACACCAGAAAAATGAATACAAATGAAGCACCTGACACTCAAAGGTTTTGAAAAAATATGAAATATTATTTATTAAGCAATAAACATTTCGGTTCTCTACCTGGGACCATTATCACGATATTGGGCTATGTGCTTTACTATATTTTGTATCTTGATACAGGGACCAGGTGGATGATGGAAATGTTGATTGCTTTAATAAATTCTAGAGTTAAATCAGGTAAACAGAGTTAACCCATCAGGTGCATCAGAAAATGGCATAGCAGCCGCTGCTGCGTATGTATAATTGCTGTCATGAGGTAAGTAAGAACACAGTGTCAAATGGTATATGTACTCTCTCTTTGCAACTGGCCCAGCCTTGGGCACCACATGTATTGCTCTGGTACAACTCACTGTTATGCAGACTGTCTCCAAATGAACCGCGTTGCACCGCCAACCCTCCCGCAACTGCACCGTCGCGGAGGGCGGTCACATGACCGGCGGTGATGTCATCCAAGAACGCTGCAGCCGCCCGGCGTGCTATCCGGCAATGAAGTACAGGAAATCTCTCCAACAGGAGACAGGAGCGGAGCACAGCCGTAAAGCAAAAGAGGACAGCTAAGGTGGTGACTAAAAAAGTATATTGAACAACAGTATGCTGCTGATGGATCCTCTAACGTTTCAGCCCTCAGGCCTTTGTCAAAGGCCTGAGGGCTGAAACGTTAGAGGATCCATCAGCAGCATACTGTTGTTCAATATACTTTTTTAGTCACCACCTTAGCTGTCCTCTTTTGCTTTACGGCTGTGCTCCGCTCCTGTCTCCTGTTGGAGAGATTTCCTTTAATAAATTCTATTTTATATGTTTGCCAAACCCTTGAGTGCCAGATGCGTTACCTATTTTTGTGGAAGTCCTTTCTGACCGGGTACCGGGTAATTTTGTGTTCATGTTATCAGAGTGACACTTAAACAAAGAAATATATATATAGATACACACACACACACACACACACACACACACACACACAATCGATAAATCAATGTGTTTGGTCATATCTTAATAAACTATTATGTAGAACAGGCAACAAACATTGTTTACTGTACAGTATGTTCAAGTTTGAACCTTATGTGCAGAAGACAAGTGCAGCAATTACCTCTTGTTTAACATGGCAGTGCTCTGATCTGCATGTTTTCCTCGCGTCGTCTCTTGATTTCCATGTTCCTCCTCTGTCTCACTTTGACCAGCAATAATCCCAGTTATTTGACTGTTCCGGGAAAAAATGAAATCACACGTGTTTGAAACAGTCGGTAAAGACTGTATGATAGAACATGACTTCATCAACTTAACATACTCCTGCTGCATTATAAACAGAAGTAACCAATGGGAGACACCAATACAGTAATAGTCATTCTGTTACTGGTGTTTGTATGGGAGTCATGTCATTAAGTGCATACACTGAGGAGCGCCTAAAGGAAAGAGGTTCGCAGTAAGTTTGCTTTGTTACATATAATGGAAGCTCAGGTAAGTTTTCTTATTGCAGTTTGATTAAAAACCTGGACAGCACAGCCAATATTCAGTTCATTTTGACCCATCTACATGAGGAATGTGCAGAATTACCTTGGATCACGGTGTTCTTGTCTTTCTCCTGCCACTTGTCTTCTACTTCTGACAACCGTAGTCCCGGACACTTTTTTGCTGATGCAAAATGATATATGGATGACACATTTTATGAAGACATTTGTTGAATACAGTGAGATAGAACATGACACAGAACAGTGCTGTGTACATACAGGGCTCAATGTTACATGAGATCAAATGATTCTAATAACGATGGATATTTCAATTGCACAAAACATTTGGGTCCTCTACCACGGACCTTTATCAAGACTTAGGGAGAGGGTATGTGCTTTACTATATTTTGTATCTTGATATAGGGCCAGGTTCATGATAGAAATGTAAATTGCTTTAATAAATTAGATTCCTGAGGGGGATCAGCAAATACCAAAGGTTGAGGTAAAGAAGTTATTCCAAAAAGTGTGTACATTTATTAAATGTTAAATGCCCTGGGCCTCACAGCAATTCACAAGAATAACAAATAGATAGTTGTAACAGTTGCAATGAGACGAATTCAATGATGCCAAACACTTCAGGTTTATGAGGTTTCCTCATGCAAGGTGCGTTGGCAAAAGTGGTCTCTATGCTGGCCTAGTAATTAACGTATACAAATGCCGCAGCGAAGATGGAGCCATTCTAAGCATTATAGAAATCTATACTATAATTCTAAGTTGGATTCCGTTTGTTTGTATGTCAGAAGCATCGAAATCTCAGAAACGGCACCACGTAGCACAACAAAACTTTCACTGGACATTCTGCTGCAGATTTGTAGGTCAACACAACTATTTTGAGCTTCCAATGTAACTCACCTCCCAAGTTATGTTATGGACATTCCAAGTTTCCTCAGCTGTCCAGCAAAAAGTTGAAGGGGGGGTGGTTACTAAGGGAGGGGGTGTGTTTGTGCCAGCAGGGGGGGGGCGGTTGGGGGGGACATGTGCCAGCAGCAATGATAGATCAACAGTGGGATACACACACACACACACAGACAAATGTCCCCCCACTCTACATCCCACCCCCCCCTCCCCGGTCCACCCAAGTTCCACATCTCTCTATGGTGTAGAGGTAAGAGGCAAGGCATTGGTATCAGAAGGTCCCGAGTTCAATCCCTTCATGTGTTTTGTACAAAATGTATTAATGTTTAATTGTGTGTCTATGTCTGGTAGTCAATAAAGCATTGAATTGAATGTTTGAAAAAAAAGACGATGGCACGCGACGAGCAGAGAGATATGAGCACGTGGGGACAGCAGGAAGAGGAGAGCACTGGTAAGGCAGCAAAATGGAGGAAAATTAAATCTGTAATGAGGAGGCTCGAGAGCTGTTGCCAGTGAAATTTTAACACGACCCCGGTTGTAACGCGGTCTTGGGGTTGTGGACCCCAAGGACCGCGTTATAACGGGGTTGAGCTGTATATATATATATATATATACAGTGGTCGACAAATCACCAAAAAATCTACTCGCCGAACAAAAAAATCTACTCGCCACCTAGTACCACACGTGTGCTGCTTGGGCCAATAGGAGCTCGCCACTATGTTATATCCACTCGCCCGGGGCGTGCAAATGTATCGGTATGTTGAACACTGTATATATACATATGTATTTCGGGGGTGGGGAGAGATTATCTATATATTTGGGGGTTGGGGGGTTTGTGTGTATTTGGGGGGTGTTTTTTATATGTACAGTATTTGGGAGGTGTTTTTTTCTATATGTATTTGGGGGTGGGTTTTTTATTAATTGTATTTGGGGGTGGTTTTTCATATATGTATTTGTGGGGTGTTTTTGTTTATATGTATTTTGAGGGTGTTTTTTTATATGTATTTGGGGTGGGATGTTTGTATGTATTTGGGGTTTGGGAAGGTTTATGTGTATTTGGGGGGTAGGCGTTTTTGCATGTATTTGTGGGGTAGGGATTTTTTGATATGTATTTTGTGGGGGGGATTGTGTGAGGTGGGGAGAGAATGAGTAAGGAGGGGAATTGAGTGAGAGTGGGGTAATTGACAGAGGGGGGAGGGGGAGAGTGAGAGAAGAGAGGGGGTGAGGGAGCGAGTGAGGAAAAGAGGAAGTAAGAGTGAGACGCCGGGGAGAGAAATACATGCCAGGCGTGGAGGGATTGAGTGAGAGTGGGTTAATTGATGGAGGGGGGGAGGGTGAGAAAGGGTGAGTGAGAAAGAGATGGAGTGAGACGGAGGGGAGAGAAATACATAGTAGAGGGGGGAAATAGAGGGGGCTCGCAAGGTTTGAAATGAGGCGAAGGGGGCTCGCAAGAACACCATCACGGGGGGAGGGGACCCCAGTCATAACTCTAGTCCTGGACTCCGGGAGATCAGTCTGTACACACACACATACATAAAAATAAATGAAGCAAAAATATGAAATATAATTGATTAAAGCAATAAAGGTTTCGGTCATCTATCTGGGAACTTTATCAAGATAGAGCAGGTGAATGACGGAAACGTTGATTGATTTAATAAATGATATTTCATATTTTTGCTAAACATTTGAATGTCAGTTGCTTTATCTATTTTTGTGAAAGTCCTTTTTGGCTGTGTACTGGCTACTTTGAGCACATGTTATCAGAGTGACACTTGAAAAAAATATATATACTACTGTATCTACTGTATACAGATAGACAGACAAAGACAGACAGGCAGACAGAACTTAATAAAAGATTCTGTAGAACATGGAATATCCATAGTTTACTAAACTTTACTGTATTTTCAGGTTTCAACCCTATGTGCAGTAGACAAGTGCAGCAATTACCTCTTCTTTAACATGGCAGTGCTCTGATCTGCATGTTTTCCTCCTGCCGTCTCTTGATTTCCATGCTCTTCCTCTGTCTCACTTTCACCAGCAATAATCCCAGTTATGTGACTGTTCCGGCAAAAAAATAAAATGACACGTGTTAAAATAAATAAATAAAGACTGTAAGATAGAACATGACTTCATCAACGTAACGTGCTCCTGCTGTGTTATAAATATAAACAGCAGTAACCAATGGGAGAGACCAATACAGTAATAGTCATTCTGTAATAGTAAATAGTGTAATAGTAATAGTAAAACTGGTGTTTGAATGGGAGTCATACAAGTGCATACACTGAGGAGCGCCTAAAGGAAACAGGTCCGACATTAAGTTTGCTCTGTTACATATAATGGAAGCGCAGGTAAGTTTTCTTTTTGCACTTTGGTTATAAACCTGGACAGCACAGCCAATATTCAGTTCATTTTGATTAGTCTACATGAGGAATGTGCAGGAATGACGTCAGGTCAGTGTGTTCTTGCCTTTCTCCTGCCACTTGATGTTCAGGACGCACTTGTGTTCCACTTTTGACAACCGTAGTCCCGGCCATTTGTTTGCTAATGCAAAATGATATATGGATGACACATTTTATGAAGACATTTGTTGAATACTGTGAGGTAGAACATGGCACACAGCAGTGCTGTGTACATACAGGGTTCAATGTTACATGAGATGAAAATATTCTAATGCTGATAGATATTTCAATGGCAGGAAACATTTAGGTCCTCTACCTGGGACCTTTATCAAGACATAGGGAGGGGGTATGGGCTTTACAATATTTTGTATCTTGATACAAGACCCAGATAGATAATGGAAATGTACATTGCTTTAATAAATCATATTTCATATTACCTTTGAATGTAAGCTTAGCTATTTTTGTGACAGTCCTTTTTGACTGTGTACCAGGTAATTTGTGTAGATATTTTTAGAGTGCTACACACACACACACACACGCGCACACGCAAATGCATTCAATGATTACTTTGTGTGGTGTGCTACTACTGTAGCTTATTAGCGAAACGCAACCCAAACCACAAACATGAACCTCAGTCTGTGAGTACCCCTAAAGCCCCACCCTCTCCCAACACAGCTCGCAATTTTCAATTTGTCCCAGTATCCGAAGAGGCGATTACACAAGCCCTCCTCAAATTAAAACTAAAGCAGCCAATGTGGACCTGCCTTACTGTAATCTAAGTTCCTAAGACTTGGTGCTCCAGCCATTGCCAAACCAACTGCTTTCATAGTCAACTCTATTCTGTCTGCAGGCCATATCCCTAAGGCTGCGCTTATAGTGCAAGCGACAGTGCGTCAAAACAAATGCATTGCCGCCGTCACATGTGCTTATAGTAAGTGCGATGTGATGGTGCGACAGCGCGTCAGCTTTGTCGTGATCACTGGAAGTCATCTCAATTTGATTTTTCCAACGACCGCAGCCTAACGTCACTGTCGCCGTCACTATAAGGGTAGCCTTAGGCTTTGGTCCCCCTGCGTTCGGCGGCACGCGCGGCTGCGTGCGCATTCCTCACCAGCAGGGGTATCCTTCTTGAGCCGGTCCCAGTCCCCCCTCGCTGCACGGCTCACAACGCACTGTGATGCGTCAGCCGCCAGGGGATGCAAGAAAATTGTGATCCTGAGCGGTGACGCGTCACGTGGTGTGCTGATGAGCCTATCAGCGGCGGGGGCGGGAGCTGTCAGAGAGCTTCCTCCTCAAGGTAGGGGGTGGTGTGTGTGTGTGTATCAGCATGTGTGAGGAGGGCATTTGTGGGGGAAGGGGGAGGGAGCGGGAGCTGCTTACCTTCCAGCAGCCCGCAGCAGCTCCCTCCTGCAGCCCGGGAGACCGAGCCCGTGGAGGGAGGGGGGGAGTAGCGGGTCAATCCGCTCAAACCACGCCCCCCTCCGCTCAAACCACGGCCGCTGCTCCCGCTCCCTACAGACCGCAGATAGCGGTCTGTGCCTCTCAGCACGCTGCCTGCATGCAGTGCGGGCGCGCTGACTGAGGGAGCGGGGCCGTAGCCCTAGACCTGGAAAACTGCCAGAGTTGTCTGAATCTTTAAAAGTGGGGACAAAAATACTGTCTCAAAATACAGGCCAATCTCTCTTCTCCCAATACTATCCAAAGTCATGGAAAAATGTGTTCACTCCCAATTAAGCGATTACTATACCAAGACAAATTTCCCTAGCCAATTCCAATCTAGCTTTCGCCCCAAACACTTCACCGTAACTACCCTGCTAAAAGATTGCAATTAAATCCAGTGTGGAATGGAACTGGGACAACTCACTGGTGCAATATTCCAAGATTTTGCAAAGGCTTTTGATACTGTTGATCATATTATCTTGTGTAACAAACTCTAGTGCTCTGGAATAGGGAAGCATGCTTTAAACTGGTTTCAGTCCTACCTATCAGGTAGATCCCAACATGTGTCTATCTCAGGCTCTAACTCCAACCCCTTGGATATCACATTTGGTGTCCCACAAGGCTCTGTTCTGGGGCTCCTACTCTTCTCAGTGTTCATCAATGATCTTCCCACAGCTTGTAAGGAAGCCTCAATACACATGTATGCAGATGACACAATCTTATATGCACACAGTCCTAGCCTCTCCGACCTTGAACACATACTTCAGTCTGACTTTTTGAGACTTGAAAATTGTATTTTCCAAAACAAACAGTTTTAAATACTGACAAGACTGTAACAATGGTATTTGGGACCAAGGCTACATTTTTAAAGCTTCCAATGACTGAGCTCCAGATCAGAACCAACGCTAATACCACCCTAACTCCTGTTACTAGTTTTAAATACTTGGGCATATGGTTTGACTCTCATTTAACATTTGGGATGCACATTCATACCCTGACATTCAAAACATATGCAAAACTAGGTGTACTTTACAACAGGGGTGCACAAACGGGGGGGCGCGGTTGGTTGTATAGGCGCTGCGCTCTTCCCCACGGCATTTAAATTAAAATCCGGGGATCGAGTGAGGACCCTGCAACACTTCCCTTACCGGGCTTCAGTCGGCTGTGATGTGTATCCATGGCAACGCGGTGTAAAATGGCGCCGCGGGGCCATGTGACGTGATGTCACACGCATCAAATGACGCTGCGGGTAATGTGACGTGATGTCACATGACCCCGCAGCGTCATTTGACGCGGATACCAGATAGGGGGGGTGGGCACGAGAGAGCGGGACAAGGAAGAAAGTGGGGCACAGCAGGAAAAGTTTGCTCTCCCCTGCTTTACAGGAACAAATCCTCTCTAAGTCTGCTGGTCAGAAAGTGTATCCTACAGCAGATGCTATTGCCAATTATCGACTATGGGGACATAGTATACGGCTCGGCACCCCAAAACCACCTTAGCAAACTTGATACCCTGTACAATTCAATTTACCGTTTTGTTCTCCAATGCAACTACAACACACATCACTGCGAAATGCTCAAAGAACTAGATTGGTCATCACTAGAGTCTAGGCGCAAAGTTCATCTCTCCTGTCTTGCCTTCAAATACTTTCTGGGCAAGCTACCCGTCTATCTGAACAAGCTCCTCACCCCTACCACATGCAGCACTTATCTTCTGAGATCCGACTCCAAAAGACTGCTCATGGTCCCAAGATTCAGCGAAGTATCCGACCGCTCCTCCTTCTCTTACCGTGCACCCCAAATCTGGAACAATCTACCGGAGACTCTTACAGCCACCACCAGTCTAAGTTCTTTCAAAACTAAAGCTGTCTCACATTTTAATCTGGTCTGTAACTGTTACATACGCCTATAATATATATTATCTCTAACTGTGCATGCTATGTCTTGTATATAATGTACTGTATACCGTGTTCACTTATGTAACTGTATTTGTAACCATGTATTATTTGTCTTAACTCTATGCCCAGGACATACTTGAAAACGAGAGGTAACTCTCAATGTATTACTTCCTGGTAAAACATTTTATAAATAAAATACAGTAATAGTAATTCTGTTACTGGTGTTTGTATGGAAGCCATGTCATTAAGTGCATACACTGAGGAGCACCTAAAGGAAAGAGGTCTGACATTAAGTTTGCTTTGAATATATAGCAGAAGAGCAGGTATGTTTTCTTTTTGCACTTTGATTATAAACCTGGACAGCACAGCCAATAGTTCATTTTGATCAGTCTACATGAGGAATGTGCAGGAATTACCTCGGATCAATGCGTTCTTGTCTTTCTCCTGCCAGTTGATGTTCAGGACGCACTTGTCTTCTACTTTTGACACCCGTAGTCCCGGCCATTTGTTTGCTGATGCAAAATGATATACGGATGAGACATTTTATGAAGACATTTGATAAATACTGTGAGATAGAACATGACACAGAACAGTGCTGTGTACATACAGGGCTCAGTGTTACATGAGATCAAATGATTCTAATGTTGATGGATATTTCAATGGCACAAAACATTTCTGTCCTTTACCATGGACCTTTATCAAGACATAGGGAGGGGGTATGTGCTTTAATATATTCTGATACAAGACCCAGATGGATGATGGAAATGTACATTGCTTTAATAAATCATATTTCATATGTTTGCAAACCCTATGTTTGCGCCCCCCCAGAAAAATACGCACTGTATGATATATATATATATATATTTCATACAGTGCGTAATTTTTCTGGGGGGGCGCGGCGGTTGCAGAGGCCCTGCGCTCTTCCCCAAGGCATTGAAATTAAATGCATGGGGATCGCGCGAGGCCTTTGCAACCTCAACTTACCGTGATTCAGACGGTTGTTTTGACGCATTGCCATAGCAAAGTGGCGTCAAATGATGCCGCCGGCTCATGTGATGTCACATGAACCCGCGTCGTCACTTGATGCTGGGAAAAGAGGTAAGGGGGGGGTGGCGAGCACCGGAGGAAACAGACAGGGGTGCGCAGCTCTAAACGTTAGCGCACCCCTGTGCTATACAGAGTTTTTTGTCACCTATTTCACCCACCATAACTTATCTAATGTGTGGTGAAACGTACCCAGCTTCAAATTGCAAACCAGAACAACCAGCCTCACACTGATGAGCCCCACATGTCGAAACAGCTGTCTGTGAGTAGGTTTACTGGATTTGCATCTTAACCCAGGCTGTGCTGAAAAGCTGTTTAATGCAGCGAGCATTAGCTTATAAGGGTTCCATGTAAATATGGATTTGAGGCAAAAGGTGACACCGTGTGCTCATTTGCATGTCATTTCCCAGAATTCCTTGCTGCAGTGGGAGCACTGTATGCTAGGTGATAATTGTAAAAAGCAGGGTTGCAGACCTGTCTAAGATATGTGAATGTGCTCACAAGTGATCTTTTTATTTGCAATATCCTAACGGTGGAGGGTTTTTTGTCACCTTTTTCACCCACCATGTGATCCAGTATGGATGTGACATTTTATGAAGACATTTGTTAAATACTGTGAGGAAGAAAATTACACAGAACAGTGCTGTGTACATACTGTACAGGGTTCAATGTTACAGGAGATGAAACGATTCTAATGTTGATGGATATTTCAATGGCAGAAAACATTTCAGTCCCCAAACCACGGACCTTTATCAAGACATAGGGAGAGGGCATGTGCTTTACTATATTTTGTATCTTGATATAGGGCCCGGGTGGATGACGGAAACGTTGATTGCTTTGCTAACTTATGTTTCATATTTATACAAAACCTTTGAGTGCCAGTTGCTTTAGCTACTTATGTGACAGTCCTTTTTGACTGTGTGCCGGGTATTTTGTGTATATATTATTAGAGTGCTACTTAAAAAAAAATATGTACATACACAGTATGTATATATATATATACATATATATATATATAGCCCACTTTCCCTATGCCTACAGGAACTACGCGGGCAACTACGCATGCTGCTGTTAATGTCTGCTCACAGGAGGCCTAAGCCTCTGCCTCTGGGAGCCTGGGCTGAGCTCTTTCTCCTTGCGTGCAGCGCCTCCACCAATGAGGGATCCCAGCGTTGGCGGGATAACCCCTCACAGGAACCGATATACAGTAATAAGTAATACACCACACAATGTACATAACTAAGCTTTACTGTACACACATACTATCATAGATACATACAATAACTGGTACCCACAGTATAAACCCAGTGACCCAACACGTGGTGGTTCCCCAAAGTACTGAGGGTGCTGTAGCATGGAACATGCATTGTTTACTGTATGTTCAGGTTTATTCCCTATGTGCAGAAGAGAAGTGCAGCAATTACCTCTTGTTTAACATGGCAGTGCTCTGATCTGCATGTTTTCCGCCTGCCTTCTCTTGATTTCCATGTTCCTCCTCTGTCTCACTTTTACCAGCATTAATCCCAGTTATATGACTGTTTCAGCAAAAAAAATCAAATGACACGTGCTTAAAACAGTCAGGTAAAGACTGTAAGTTAGAACATGACTTCATCAACATAACCTGCTCCTGCTGCCTTTTAAACACAGTGGTAACCAATGGGAGAGACCCATACAGTAATAGTCATTCTGTTACTGGTGTTTGTATGCGAGTCATGTCATTAGGTACATACATTGTGGAGTGCCTAAAGGAAAGAGGTCCACCATTAAGTTTGCTTTGTTAGATACTGTATAACGGAATTGCAGGTATGGGTTATTTTTGCACTTTGATTAAAAACCCTGACTGCACTGCTAATATTCAGCTGATCTTGACCCATTTACACGAGGAATGTGCAGAATTACCTTGGATCAATGTGTTCTTGCCTTTCTCCTGCCACTTGATGTTCAGGACCCTCTTGTGTTTCACTTATGACAGGAATCCCAGGCATTTGTCTGCTAATGCAAAATGATATATGGATGACACATTTTATGAAGACATTTGTTGAATGCTGTGAGCTAGAACATGACACAGAACAGTGCTGTGTACATACAGGGCTCAATGTTACATGAAATCAAATGATTCTAATATTAATGGATATTTCAATGGCACAAAACATTTCGGTCCTTTACCATGGACCTTTATCAAGACATAGGGAGGGGGTACAATACAGTATGTACTTTACTATATTTTGTATCTTGTGTGACAAACGGCTTACTCTGGGGCTCCGCCGTCTGTCCAGGACTGCTGGGAAACGTTTTTTTTGGGGTAGGTTAAATGATGAGGCGTAACGTGCTGTTCCTTTAAACAGGCTACTGCCTGGTTTATTCAGTCCCAGGCACTGAGACTGCCACAGTGAATACAAAAGAAAACACAAGCAAAACAAAACCCTGCTCATCTGAGCAATAACTTAACTAAGGTTCACCCTGACTGGGGTTGGAGCGGCTTGCCCGCTTCCAACAAACAAAAATAAGAATCTTTACAATTTGAGAAAGGGAACAGAATGAGTTAACCTGTTTGGGGAGAGGCTTTTCCCCTCTCTGCTTCCAGCAGCATTCCTGCCTCCAGTCTCTTGGGGAGAGGAACCAGGAAATCAGCCTTAAATACCTGATTTCTATCTAGCAGGACAGGTGACAGAAATAAGGCAGCAGACAAACTCTGGTCTGGATTCCTCATCCCTCAGTTCCAGCAACTGTCAAACTGTGGGATGGAGAGCATATGTTCTGAGGCTGCACTTTCTAGCCTAAACAGGATAGAAGCTGTCCAGTATCCTGGGAGCCCTATATATGGAATTTATTACCATCCCCTGGTTTCTGTCATACTTGATACAGGGTCCAGGTGGATGATGGAAACTTTGATTGCTTTAATAAATTATATTTCATATTTTTGCAACGCCTTTGAGTGACAGTTGCTTTATTTATTTTTGTGACAGTCCTTTTTGACTGTGTACATGTTATTGGAGTGCTGCTTTAAATAAAAAAAACAAAAACAAACAAAAAATAAAAATAAATATATATATATATATATATATATATATATATATATATATTTATAAGAGATGTGTATAGACATATCTTAATAAAATATTCTGTAGAACATGGAACATCCATTGTTTACTGTATGTTCTGGTTTCAACACTACGTGCAGAAGACAAGTGCAGCAATTACCTTCCGTCTAACATGGCAGTGCTCTGATCTGCATTTTCTTCTACTGCCTTCTCTTGATTTCCATGCTCCTCCTCTGTCTCACTTTTAGGAGCACTAATCCCAGTTATGTGACTGTTTCGGCAAAAAATGAAATGACACGTGTTTGAAACAGTCGGTAAAGACTGTAAGTTAGAACATGACTACATCAACATAACCTGCTCCTGCTGCCTTTTAAACACAGTGATAACCAATGGGAGAGACTCCTACAGTAATAGTCATTCTGTTACTGGTGTTTGTATGTGAGTCATGTCATTAGGTACATACAGTACATTATGGAGCGCCTAAAGGAAAGAGGTCCGCCATTAAGTTTGCTTTGTTAGATACCGTACAACGGAAATGCAGGTATGGGTTATTTTTGCACTTTGATTCAAAAACCCTGACTGCACTGCTAATATTCAGCTGATCTTGACCATTTACACGAGGAATGTGCAGAATTACCTCGGATCAATGTGTTCTTGCCTTTCTCCTGCCACTTGATGTTCAGGATGCTCTTGTGTTCCACTTATGACAGGAATCCCAGGCATTTGTCTGCTGAGGCAAAATGATATATGGATGACACATTTTATGAAGACATTTGTTGAATACTGTGAGATAGAACATGACACAGAGCAGTGCTGTGTACATACAGGGCTCAATGTTATAGGAGATCAAATGATTCTAATATTAATGGATATTTCAATGGCACAAAGCATTTCGGTCCTTTACCATATATAGAGACATAAGGAGGGGGTATGTGCTTTACTATATTTTGTATCTTGATACAGGGCCCAGGTGGATGACAGAAACTTTGATTGCTTTAATAAATTATATTTCGTATTTTTGCAAAGCCTTTGTGTGCCATTTGCTTTATTATTTATTTTTGTGACAGTCCTTTTTGACTGTGTACATTTTATTGGAGTGCTGCTTTAAATTAAAAAAACATATACACGAGAGAGATGTGTATAGACATATCTTAATAAAATATTCTGTACATAGTTACATAGTTACATAGTAGATGAGGTTGAAAAAAGACGTACGTCCATCAAGTTCAACCCATGCTAAATCTAGACAACAGATACTTTATCCCATATCTATACTTACTTATTGATCCAGAGGAAGGCAAACAAAAAACCCCATTAAGGGGAAAAATTAATTCCTTTCTGACTCCAAGAATTGGCAATTGGATTAATCCCTGGATCAACATCCTTCCCATGTATACTTATTTGGTATATCCCTGTATACCTTTCCCATCTAAAAAGATGTCCAACCTTTTTTTGAACAAATCTATTGTATCTGCCATCACAGTCTCCATGGGTAATGAATTCCACATTTTAACTGCCCTTACTGTAAAGAACCCTTTCCTTTGTTGCTGGTGAAATTTCCTTTCCTCCAACCTTAAGGGATGGCCCGAGTCCTTTGTACTGCCCGTGGGATGAATAGTTCTTTTGAAAGCTCCTTGTATTGTCCCTGAATATATTTGTATATAGTTATCATACTATGTAGAACATGGAACATCCATTGTTTACTGTATGTTCTGATTTCAACACTACGTGCAGAAGACAAGTGCAGCAATTACCTTTCGTCTAACACGGCAGTGCTCTGATCTGCATTTTCTTCTACTGCCTTCTCTTGATTTCCATACTCCTCCTCTGTCTCCCTTTTACCAGCATTAATCGCAGTTATATGACTGTTTCAGCAAAAAATCAAATGACACGTGTTTAAAACAGTCGGTAAAGACTGTAAGTTAGAACATGACTTCATCAACTTAACCTGCTCCTGCTGCCTTTTAAACACAGTGGTAACCAATGGGATAGACTCCTAGAGTAATAGTCATTCTGTTACTGGTGTTTGTATGCGAGTCATGTCATTAGGTACATACAGTACATTGTGGAGCGCCTAAAGGAAAGAGGTCCGCCATTAAGTTTGCTTTGTTAGATACTGTATAACGGAAATGCAGGTATGTTTTATTTTTGCACTTTGATTAAAAAACCCTGACTGCACTGCTAATATTCATCTGATCTTGACCCCTTTACATGAGAAATGTGCAGGAATTACCTTGGATCAATGTGTTCTTGCCTTTCTCCTGCCACTTGATGTTCAGGACCCTCTTGTGTTCCAATTATGACAGGAATCCCAGGCATTTGTCTGCTGAGGCAAAATGATATACGGATTACATATTTTATGAAGATATTTGTTGAATACTGTGAGGTAGAACATGACACAGAACAGTGCTGTGTACATACAGGGCTCAATGTTACATGAGATCAAATAAGTGTAATATTAATAGATATTTCAATGGCACAAAACATTTTGGTACTTTACCACGGACCTTTATCAAGACATGGGGAGGGGGTATGTGCTTTACTATATCTTGTATCTTGATACAAGGCCCAAGTAAATGAAGGAAACATTGATTGCTTTAATAAATTATATTTCATATTTTTGCAAGACCTTTGAGTGACAGTTGCTTTATTTATTTATTTATTTATTTTTGTGACAGTCCTTTTTGACTGTGTACATGTTATTGGAGTGCTGCTTTAAATTAAAAAAAACATATACATGAGAGAGATGTGTATAGACATATCTTAATAAAATATTCTGTAGAACATGGAACATCCATTGTTTACTGTATGTTCTGGTTTCAACACTACGTGCAGAAGTGCAGCAATTACCTTCCGTCTAACATGGCAGTGCTCTGATCTGCATTTTCTTCTACTGCCTTCTCTTGATTTCCATGCTCCTCCTCTGTCTCACTTTTAGGAGCATTAATCCCAGTTATGTGACTGTTTCGGCAAAAAATGAAATGACACGTGTTTGAAACAGTCGGTAAAGACTGTAAGTTAGAACATGACTTCATCAACATAACCTGCTCCTGCTTACTTTTAAACACAGTGGTAACCAATGGGAGAGACCCATACAGTAATAGTCATTCTGTTACTGGTGTTTGTATGTGAGTCATGTCATTAGGTACATACAGTACATTGTGGAGCGCCTAAAGGAAAGAGGTCCGCCATTAAGTTTGCTTTGTTAGATACTGTATAACTGAAGTGCAGGTACTGTATGTTTTATTTTTGCGCTTTGATTAAAAAACCCTGCCTGCATTGCTAATATTCATCTGATCTTGACCCATTTACATGAGGAATGTGTAGAATTACCTCGGATCAATGTGTTCTTGCCTTTCTCCTGCCATTTGATGTTCAGGATGCTCTTGTGTTCCACTTATGACAGGAATCCCAGGCATTTGTCTGCTGAGGCAAAATGATATACGGATGACACATTTTATGAAGACATTTGTTGAATACTGTGAGGTAGAACATGACACATGTGCGGTGTACATACAGGGCTCAATGTTACAGGAGATCAAATGATTCTAATATTAATGGATATTTCAATGGCACAAAACATTTCGGTCCTTTACCATGGACCTTTATAGAGACATAAGGGGCTATGCACTAAGCGCCCTCATTTGGTGAACCACTCACGTGACCGGCCTTGCGCTCCGGCAAGCGCGAAAATTTTAAATTTAGCTAAGACTTACGCTTACGCATGCTAAGTGCCGAGCGTAAGCGCGCCTCAGCACGGGTCAGCGCATAAGCGCTGACCATGTCCGAGGCCTAAGCAGTGATAAGTGAATCGTACTTGAAAAGCATGCCAGATTTTTGCACTAGCTAAAAGCTGGCACAAAAGAAATGGAGCCATAAAAAAAATCATTGTTATTGCTTTAGCAAGCACACAATTAATACAAGAGGCCGGTGGGTGTCCACGAGGGGTTCACATGAGTGTCTAGGGGCCCTCGGGTGGTCCCCCGTGGGTGTCTGGTGGTCCCCGCTGGCCTGCAATACCAATCGTGTGCCCAAAAAAACATAACAGCAAATACTTTGAAATAAATACACCTCCCCTGCCCCCTAACACATACAGTACATTAATGGTCAAAATTACTATTATCCAGATATGGATAATAGTGCATTTGTCCAATAAAAATAAACATTAACAAGCAGAAATAAAATAAATACAACTTACACTCACCTCTGCCAGGTTTCCAAGATGAAGGTCGTCCTCATCCTCATCACCGTCCATGTCCTCCGTTGCCAAAAATAATGCAGTACAATAAC
This sequence comes from Ascaphus truei, assembly GCF_040206685.1. NCBI lineage: Eukaryota > Metazoa > Chordata > Amphibia > Anura > Ascaphidae > Ascaphus > Ascaphus truei. Next base: position 87,267,146 of record NC_134486.1, read on the forward strand.
AAATACAATTTAATGTTCCCTAACCCCTTGCTATAGAAATTAAGGGGTTAACCCATCCTCCCACACTACACACACAGGAGGCCTAACCACCCTCCCCAAGCAACTACCACCACCCTCCACCCATTCATTGGTACAGTGGGTACATCATGCCCATATAATATGGGCCTGATTTACCACTATAGCAATAAATAGTGAATTAAACAAAAACCAGGCCCAAAATAAAACACATTACATAGCCAACTAAACTCATAACAAATGCCAATAAAACAATTGATTGGCACAGTGGGTATATCATGCCAATATAATATGGGCATGATTTAACACTATGCCAGTCAATGGTCAATCTTAAAAAAAAACAACCACAAACAATATCCAATGTAATACAAACAATCACCAAATAAAAAACAATAAGCAAGTAAACACAACAACATTAACACCATTTAATTAACCAAATACCAATTCACCAGAATTAACAATTAAAAACACCAAAACAAAACCATCAATAAATAAAAGAAAGCTCCAAATAAACACCATCAGTCAAATTAAAATTAGCCAAAATAATCCACTATTAAAAATCAAACACCAAAGAAACCCCTGAAATAATCCATAGAAAACACCACCAAAAATGTCAGCATACAAATTCAAAACACAAAATAAATACAGCTGAACCCCATTATAATGCGGTGCTTCGGGGTCCACATAATGAGACTGCGTTATAACCGGGATTGCGATATGGCCGCCATGCGAGAATTTACCCAGCATCTGCAGCTCTTTCTTCTCTCCCTGCTTCATCAGGCTGTGTGCACGTGTGCAGCGCACATCTCCAAGTTTTTTTTTAAATCTAACATTCAATGATTTGTTGCTAACAGACACACACACACACACACACACACACACACACGTGTGTCCTTTAGCAATAAAGCATTGAATGTTATATATAAAAAAAAAAAAACTTTGGTGATGTGCGCCGCACACGTGGTTGCAGCCTGATGAAGCTGGAGAGAGCTGCAGATGCCGGGTAAGTACTCACGTGGTGGCCATTTCGCTAAAAAAAAAAACCTACATGTTTTTAAATCGGGAGCCATTCTCAGACCGCGTTATATGCGGATCCGTGTTGTAGCAGATCATGCTTCAACGGGGTTGAGCTGTAGCATTAAAAAGAAAAAACAAAGTACCAAAATACATTTAAAATACATAAAAACAAGCATTTGCCAAAATAACCATTGCTTGTCAATGTATGTATGTATGTATAGCCCTAAAGACTCATACATATATTCATTTACAATTAATGGGCAGCAAAAAAATGATATCCGAATAAAAATACAATGAAAAAAACTGTAAAAGAAAAATTACAAACATTCAATTTTTTTCCTTACCTTTAGATGTCTTCACCCTCCGATTCCTGGGGTCTCCAGAAGCTCTCGAACCAATCCACGATCCCAAACAGCAACGTGCCACCGGTAAAATCCAAAGTCCTTTTCTTCTTTCTTTATCTTCACCTGTTAAATGTAATCCATTTTTGGGGTCTTCTAGCTTCTTCTTCTTTTTCTTCTTCTGTATCTTCTTTATCTGTATCTTCTTCTTCATTCTTCTTCATCTGTAATGCCCTTGTAATCCTATTGCAGGAGGAGGTCCTCCCTCCTCGGCTTCTTGCCATCAAATGAGGCTGCACAGGCTTTTATAGGCCCGTGATGTCACATTTGAGTGCAAATGGTTCACACGCCATCTGATTGGCCTGTGAAAACTATGTGCCTTTCTTTTTTTGGGGGGGGGGGGGGGGGGACGTCATGTAAAGGGAATGAAGCCAGCCAATCAGAATGGCTGTGTTTCCTTTCCCTTTAACATGACGTCACCAAAAGCAACATGGCTGCCGTCACATGGTACTTCACCCAATCTGATTGGTTGTAGTAGACCATGTGACTCCCTTCGGATGACGTCACATCCCTTCCCAAAAATGACTCACATGGTCTAGTACAACCAATCAGATTGGGGATATACATTGAGTGCCGGTATCCCCCTGCATGATTTAAATCCCCCGGTCACGTGACGTGGGAGATTTAAAAGCATAGGGGATACCTGCTCCCCATAACGGGGCCTGTATCTCAGGAAGCAGGGGGTCCCCGAGGCTGAAACCAATGTGGTTCAGCTCAGGAGACCCCCTGCATACATGTACACTAGTATTAAAATGAATATTTGTACTGTACGATCACCTGTAAGAGCTGTGCATGGAGATGCAGCGTCTCCATGCAGCTCTTACAGGCTGCTTTTTTTCCTATCAGCTATTGTGCTGAAGAATTCACAGCACGATAGCAGGGGAAAAAAAAACAGGTCGCACGACAGTGCATTTTTGTGATCGGACTTAACAAAATGCCCTTCACTTGTTAGTGAATCCTGCGTTTGGCTTCATTTTTTTTAAGTGTGGCCCCTGGGCCCCTGGGCCCCCCTTCATCCCCTTACCTGCCGCTGTGGCTGTGACCGACATTGGAGGATGGGGAGAGTGCGGGGAGGGCTGCAGTTGAGCGCGCAGCAGTGCCGCGGTGATCGAGTCACTGGCGGCTCCCTTTACAGGGCGCCGCCATCTTCCATGTGGCCACGCTTTCGCAGTGAGTCCCCATAGCCGGCGGCCACTACAAGAAGGCGCACGCATGTGCAGTATGAGGCGGCCATTATTGAAATAGCACCGCAGGGGACTACAAGCCCCATAATGCCCATGGAGGCTAGGGGTCAGGTGGCTAAGCTTAGCCAATCGCATGGCCGGATTCCCCTGCTCCCTGATATTGATACTTTGCACATGCAAGGAACACCCCAGTCGGAGCTGGGAACACCAGAAGGGTAGGGTGTGCGTGTGCAAGGTGACTATGAACCCTGCACTAGGCCAGAGAACCCCTTAGGCCCCAGCTAGGCCCTGACTCACTTCAGCTTGTGGCTGTTGTAGGGACAGGTCTATTACTTAGGGATACTGCCCCTGTAGTAACAGTGTGAGGGACACAGCCAGGGCGCGGCTGTGTCCTGGCCTACAGTGGTCTGGGACCAGACCATCTGCAACTACCAGAGACTCTCTTCAGTGTGGGACCCCCAGAAGGATGCCACCCAACGCGGAAGCGGACTCGTCGCTGACCACAACCGTCGCTGGATCAGTGGATCCTATCTTCTGCTGTGGCGTTACCGGGTGTGGTATCACCCGGCAGGTACCTCACCTTAAGAAGTGCACTAACTATACACACGCTAGTGGGACAGCACTGTCTCACATACATGGGTGGGTGGATACTTGTGGACACCAGGGTGGTTGGGTGCTCAAGGGCCCTTAGGTACTTTGGGGACTGTATTGCCAGGGTTGCTGTATATTGGAGGGCACGGTCGTGCGTGATCGGGAGGGAGGAACTGTGTATATATTTGTTCCGTATCATTTTGCCTGTAGTAAAACTGTTATGCGTACTAGCGTGTGTTTTATTGTATGGGGTTCCTGTAATGGGTTTTTCCCACATAGTAGCATCCCGTAGAGGTGGAGGCGCTACCGATTGTAGACTCAGGTACACGCCAGGCTCCCAGCAGCGGAGGCATAAGCAGCACATACACCATAGCCGCCATATCTCCCAGGGGGTGGGGGAATGTGCGCTACATAAGTATGTATACTCGCGCGCAAAAGCTCACTGCTTAGGGAATCGCCCCGATAGGGAGGGGATATGTGCTTTACTATATTTTGTATCTTGATACAGGGCCAAGGTGGATGACGGCAACTTTGATTGCTTTAATAAATTATATTTCATATTTTTGCAAAACCTTTGAGTGCCAGTTGCTTTATTTATTTTTGTGACAGTCCTTTTTGACTGTGTACATGTTATTCGAGTGCTGCTTTAAATGAAAAAAACATGTATATGAGAGAGATGTGTATAGACATATCTTAATAAAATATTCTGCAGAACATGGAACATCCATTGTTTACTGTATGTTCTGGTTTCAACACTACGTGCAGAAGTGCAGCAATTAAATTACCTTTCGTCTAACATGGCAGTGCTCTGATCTGCATTTTCTTCCACTGCCTTCTCTTGATTTCCATGCTCCTTCTCTGTCTCACTTTTACCAGCATTAATCCCAGTTATGTGACTGTTTCAGCAAAAAATCAAATGACACGTGTTTAAAACAGTCAGGTAAAGACAGTAAGTTAGAACATGACTTCATCAACATAACCTGCTCCTGCTGCCTTTTAAACACAGTGGTAACCAATGGGAGAGACCCATACAGTAATAGTCATGTTACTGGTGTTTGTATGCGAGTCATTAGGTACATATATTGTGGAGCAAATACATATACAAATTAAATGTCCCAGGCGCTGTGAAATAAAGTCCAATAGACCCAAATACCGTGAACCAATTAGGCAGTCTTTAGTACAGGATTCCTATGTTTGATAGATGGATGATCTTGATAGTTGATGGACAGGCAGGGGTGTTTTTCTATTTTGATGTGCTGATGTCCCTGAAATCACAGAAAAAGACACAGCAGGGCACGCCAATAGCGTGGTATGTTTCATCAATAGCCCCCTAACTAGAACCCTGGGGGGGGGGTAGAGAGACGGGGAAGATAAGGAACAGAACTAGTGTGATAACGTATGGGGTTTTATTGACATAAAAACAACGTTGAAATCACACTTACAATGTTAAAACTTCTCAAGCACAGCTCGCATTGCCTTTAACAAGATCGCAGTCTTAATTATTGTATAGCTGTCATGGATAGTCCATCCCCTTTCGTAGGAGGGTTCTCCACTTAAGATTAGCGTATAAATAGCCTATCCACTAGGCTCCGTTATCCCCTGAGGAAGTGACAACTCGTCACGAAACGCGTAGGGAGGAGGAGCCTAGTGAATTGAGCTGTTTGGGCACCCGTAGTGCCTAGTGTGAGGAGAGTTCCGGTCTGCCCCACCACTGACGTCACTTTGATTTCCGGGATCGAGTGCGGTGTGCGGCGATCCTCCCCTTGGCAGCATTTGGAACCATACAGGTTGCGGACGGCAATGCGAGCTGTGCTTGAGAAGTTTTAACATTGTAAGTGTGATTTCAACGTTGTTTTTATGTCAATAAAACCCCATACGTTATCACACTAGTTCTGTTCCTTATCTTCCCCGTCTCTCTACCCCCCCCCCCACACGCATACATCTGTGGGAGTGTTGGAGTATAACATCATTGAGTGAGGGGACTCCTGCAGACGAGACCACGTGGGATCAGTGAGACGATCTGAGGAGTAGGGACGTGTGGCACAGATTCTCTCAACTGTACGTTGAGAGCCCATATCCTGTAAGTAGGATTTCAGGGTTCTAGTTAGGGGGCTATTGATGAAACATACCACGCTATTGGCGTGCCCTGCTGTGTCTTTTTCTGTGATTTCAGGGACATCAGCACATCAAAATAGAAAAACACCCCTGCCTGTCCATCAACTATCAAGATCATCCATCTATCAAACATAGGAATCCTGTACTAAAGACTGCCTAATTGGTTCACGGTATTTGGGTCTATTGGACTTTATTTCACAGCGCCTGGGACATTTAATTTGTATGTGTATTTGCTTTATATAGATTTGGAAAAGTCTGTTGATTTTTGTTCCATAGGCTGCTTTAATTTCTGATTAATTTTGATCAATTTATGGTTAATCACTTTATTTTTGGGTATCACTGTTATCACATTTTCACAATCATTTATTGTAGGTCAGCGCTTTTTAGAGGGCTTATATTTGTTTGTTTGCTTATATATTGTGAGCGCCTAAAGGAAAAAGGTCTGCCATTAAGTTTGCTTTGTTAGATACTGTATAACGGAAGTGCAGGTATGGGTTATTTTTGCACTTTGATTAAAAACCCTGACTGCCCTGCTAATATTCAGCTGATCTTGACCCATTTACATGAGGAATGTGCAGGAATTACCTTGGATCAATGTGTTCTTGCCTTTCTCCTGCCACTTGATGTTCAGGACGCTCTTGTGTTCCATTTATGACAGGAATCCCAGGCATTTGTCTGCTAATGCAAAATGATATACGGATGACACATTTTATGAAGACATTTGTTGAATACAGTGAGGTAGAACATGACACCGAATAGTGCTGTGTACATACAGAGCTCAATGTTACATGAGATCAAATGATTCTAATATTAATGGATATTTCCATGGAAGAAAACATGACTTATTATGTAAGGTTATTAAAAAAAGTGCTTATGGTTATTCATAATGGAAACAAATAATATTTTCAGAGTGGACATATTCTAGTAGGTAAAGACTGTAATATTGAACATGACTTAAACTTAACCTGCTCGTGCTGCCTTTTAAACACAGTAGTAACTATGTTGGCATTTGATCTCTTTCATACCTAACATACCTTGGAGGTATTGCCTGACCCTTATTTATATCATCACCTGGTTATCCATTGCTGGTCTTGAACACTGAAAATAATTTGCAGTGTGTGAATGCATTTGACTTTGGTCAACTGGTTTTCTTGCTTATTTTTTTTTATACTTTGTTGCACTATTTTGTGTTATTTTGGTCTTCGCATATTTCGCGAGAGCTACGCTGCTCTTCCGTCCAATTTTTTATAAATAGTGATTATTTTAATTATCTTAATTTTTTTTTCTTTTTTCCTTATTCTTCTTTCCAGATATTGTCTGTCGGTAATCATTTAAACCTATTTAAATATATTTAGTTTCCTTTTATGATTGCAATGTGACATCAACCCCCTTTAAACACTATGCTCCAGCATATTTAATAATATTTTAAGAAGATAAATTATTAATAAAGTTTCACTTTACATCTTTAACAAATCGTAAACCATAGGTGGGTTTATAAAGCAGATGTTTCTTCTCAAGCACTATCCCTGATGAAGTAGCTGTGTCCATTGCCATGAAACACGTTGGGAAGTGCTTTTCTTTAACATTTAATAGCGTCTCCTTCCAAGGACTGCTCTCCCAGATGCTTTGTACATATTGAAAGACTTTATAGTATTATCCTGCACAGTACCAGACGATTGACGTCATAATTTTGTGCCTCTTGACTAACTACTGCGAGGTGAATCAGCCGACGCCTGTATAAGCGGTCGGGTGAACTTGTGTTGTGCTCGATTGCCAGATGCTGAGTCTTGGAGCCTGCTGCAAACTGCAAATGTTGTGGCGATTGAATTCACTAGCTGACGAGCTGATCGGGTGAAAGAAATTGCTTGCTACTCTTGAAATGCCAAGATCATCAGTTTAATTTAGATAAGTGTTATGATCATTAATCTTTCGTACATGCAATACTTACCTACTTTCTATGCCCAATATTTTAATATATACTACACTAATGTGTGGTTGTGAGCTTTTCTCTTTTATTTTGACTACTGGACGTGCAGGTACATTTTCTTTTTGCACTTTGATTATAAACCTGGACTGCGCTTCCAATATTCAGCTGATCTTACCTCGGATCAATGGGTTCTTGCCTTTCTCCTGCCACTTGATGTTCAGGACGCTCTTGTGTTCCACTTTTGACAGGAATCGCAGGCATTTGTTTGCTAATGCAAAATGATATATGGATGACACATTTTATGAAGACATTTGTTAAATACTGTGAGGTAGAACATGGCACAGAACAATGCTGTGTACATACAGGGCTCAATGTTACACAAGATCAAATTATTCTAATGTCGTTGACTATTTAAATGGAAGAAAATATGCCTTATTAAATAGAGTGCGTCATATTCATTACACAAGGTTATTCATAGTGGAAACAGAGAAAATATTTGCAGAGTGGAACTATACTGAACAGAAAATATAACCTTCAGATGTCAGAATTTACCTTTCATCTTTCATGACAACACTCTGACCCACTTCTTCTTGCCTTCCTCCCATGACTTGCATTTTATTTTGACATTCTCCAGCACTAAAACCAGCTGAGTGTGTCCTGCAAAATAATGTATGTACATTGAGTGATTGATTGTACAAATATATATATACTATTTTAAGGATGCCTTTGCCAAAAAGCAAGACTGTGTGATCTCAAAAATCTTGGTAAAATATATCCTTAATACTGTAAGTGGTGTAGGAAAAGAGTGCAGAGGTATATCTCAAACAATATATATATATATATCAAGTTCTCACTGGGTTAAATGTGAAAAATGTGGTTAGTGGTAAAAGTGAATGATGGGGTGTAGTAATTTATATTTTGATTATCAATTGAATAAAAAACAATGTGTGGTGACTTAGTGACACACTAAAATAGCAAATATAAAACAGTTGGTGCAAAATGAAATAAATTAATTAAATGTGATATGGTTCTCCTTACAATCACTGCATAACTAAATAGGATATTATTGTAGAAACGTAGCAGCTTTCAGGGGAATATAGTACCAAATAATTGCAAAAACAGAAGAAAAGCCCACGTTCCAACAAATATAACCATACTTTATCGCCAAAATAAAGCAGCATGCCTTCTCCAGCCAACGAGGAGAAGGCAACTACAAAGAAAGAAGCATGAACATTTGAAACAAATCAGTAATTGTTGTCCAGTCAAATATTAGAAAGTGTCTACAGCAAAGATGCTACAGGAAAATGAAGAAAGCTGCTAGTGTGATTCCGTCCAGATATACAGTAGGTCCTACATCACAACCAAGCAGACTGTGCATTGCTAAAAGCGCATCCACAATACCGTCTCAGTGCTACAACCAGTGGTCCATAAAACCCATGGCGCCCAAACCAGTATCCTTATGATGAAAATAGCCATTATAAAGATTAATTCTAGATCAAGACACAATAGTGTCAGTGATAACTAAAGATGCAACCATAGTTGCCCACTTGTCATTGCAAGGGGAAAAGGCATAAGACTACAGGTTTGCAACTGCAAAAGGAGAACAACAAAAAGATTAATGTACTGGAATTTAGAGATACTAAACCAGTGGAAATTGACCCCTCTACGGATAAGGGGGTCATACTTTTTGTGGGTAAGCCCATGAGGGATAAGCAAGCGGTAGGCCGGGGTCCCCCTGTACGGAAGAAGCTTCCAGATGATGCAACTGCAGTAGATATACCCCACCAGGTATCACATGGGACTACCGCACATATTGAAGAATCGGTTAGCTTACAAAAAGTTATACGTCAAGGAAGAGAGACCCAAGACAATAAGACTACTGACAACCAAACAGAGATGCCATGGGGTCAACCATAGTGAATACAAATTCCGCCCAGGTTGGACCACCCGCGATCATTGATTCTGAACCTGATGCAGGTGGTCACCCTAGTCTCAGGTAAGAAAAGATCGCCTGATGCATGAAAAAAGTCGTGGCCAAGCGGTTAAAAGAAGACTTGGTAAACTGGAAAGAGGAATTTAAGAGGAGTCCTCCTCTGAGGTGAGGAAGCTAAGTACATCATGGAGAGACTGTGATTGGGAAATGTCCTCTTCGAGCGACTATTGCACGCTAATGTCAAGCACCTTCTGGAAGAGACATTGGTTACCTGGTGAAAGGGCTCCAATACCAGCGTGATTGGGGGTTCTCTCCCTCCACCCATTCTCATTCGAGCGCAGGTACATCTCGAATGAGAGTGGAAGGATGGGCTTTAGTCGTGGCTAGCCCGAGCTACCTACAAATGGGAAAGGTATGTGACAGGGCCTTAAGCCCTGTCTAAATAGGGCTAAAAATAGAAAGCCTGTATCTGGCTGTTGAGTCCAGCAGGACTCTGGTTAATTGCAGCTGCAGACAAATAGCCTGTCTCCACCTGGCTCTTCAGTCAGGTACAAAAGCCTACTGCTTAATCTGCAGGAAATCTCTCTAGCACTAAGTAGGTGGGTGTTGATCAGAGAGAGATCCCAAAGAACTAGACCCTCTATTCAAGGACACAGCTGTCCCTTGAACTCGCCAGAGGGTGAAACCCATGGACACCAACCCAGACCCGCACGGAGGGAAAGAGCCCCTGATAACAGGTACCTCTTTGGACTTTGGGTCAGAGGCTGGTAAGAGGCCTATCTTCCCAGTACTGCAGATAGGGACTGGGAAGTATGAATTAGCCCTTGCAAACGGATAAGATGTTTGTTTATTTGTATGCTGTCATTAAGCTTTGTTGTTTTGAAGCTATGGGCTAAATAAAGGCCAATGTTTATTTCCCCCAAATCTATGTCTCCCTGGTTATACCTCTGTACTCTTTTCCTACACCACTTATAAGGGATATATTTTTACCAAGATTTTTGAGATCACACAGTCTTGCTTGTTGGCAGAGGCATCCTTAAAATAGTTGACAAACAGACTACTTTTGTGAGTTCAGATTGGAGCATATATGGTAGGCAGCCAAGTTTAATTTTTTAAAAACTTTTAAAAAAACTTAAAATTATCTGATTTTGATAAAGAAAATAGGGATTTTTTAAAATGACACACCAATAATAAAAAAAGGTTAATTCATAACTCATTAAAAGAAAATGAGAATATCTCAAACATTTGACGCTTGATGTAATTATTAAATATTATCATCAAGAAGAGTCCACCTTATATGTTAACTATATATACTATACTCTATACTGTATCTATAATATGAAAATACTAAGAGATAGTTGACTATGTAACCACAATGAGGATAATAGATTTTGATTGCACATTTATGCTGCACTTACTGTTTCCCTTTCTCCACATCATCAGGACCTCCATTCTTGTAATCTTTTGCCAGTAGATTTTCTATCATTTCAGGAAATACATTGGATTTTCCCACTGACCAATTCTGAGACATCTTTCTAAAAAGGATAGATCAGTAGGAACAAACAAATGTCTGAAGTAACATATCCAATGGAATAACATTTTATTTCAAGTAATCACCCCGTGTTTGACTGATTTAATACACAAGGAGTAGAATATAAATGACATCTATGTGTTTTGAACTTTACTACTTTCTGCCTACAGCTCAATCTCGGTTGAAACATACAACACTGCTTTAGCTTCATTACAAAGAAAACACGTTTAAAGTCAGAAAAATGTAAGTTACATAGTTACCTTTGACAAAAATATACGATTAAACCTAAAAGAGCACCGGCCAGCAGAGCAGCCAACGCTATGCCCGCTATAGTACCCTGGTTCATGCCCATAAAGCTTTTGAGCGGTTGTGATACGGAAATATCCACAGGTGTCTGAAGAATCTCCTGCAGCCTTTTCTGAATGCTCGGCATACTGTATGTAAGCTTTCTGAAAATTAACCATGTACATTAAAGTGTTAGGCTTTTTATGTATTAGTTTACAATATAGAACTAAACATGTAACAATTGAAAGAGAATATAAAGCGGAAGGAGTGACAAAAGAGTAATGTTACAAAAGGTTAAAATGTACTGTACTACCTCAATGAAAAATACTTTTAGTAGGAAGCACTTGACCTATTCAGGCTTACATTGGTCCATTGGGTACCAGAGGAAAGCACTTCAGGTGCAGACTAGTTAAGTGTGCTGGAATGACCGGGAGACTCCCAAAATGTTGGGTGGATTGACCAAATATCCCATGACAGTCTGTCTTTAAAGTGTGACTGCAGGATGAGTCAGTCTGCTATGGATCTATCAGTATATATTTGTTTGTGCATGTATGTATGCAAATATAAGTGCATGTATCTAGATGTGCATGTATGTATGTATATGGGACCCATGTATGAAAGTGTAAAGTTGCTACCTGCCTTGAGATTAAAATGATAGCTTCAGTCAAATTTCAATGAACTATCTATGCATTCCATGCAGCAGCACGTTACAATCATGTAACCAGTAATTAAGACGTTGTCTTAGCAGAGTGCACAACATGAAAATTGTGTGAAAGCAGTGAGATGCATCATAACCAAGGCCTTTCTTACCTCTCCACTTCTGCAGCATGCACTACTTGGTTATTCTCATCAAAAGCATTAAACTTAATGGACGTTCTGTCTCCGTTGTTTCTACTTTGTATTTTAGTGGCATTGGAAAATAATTCAATTATAGTTACATTCTGTTGGAGGACGTCTTCCAGAATCCTGAAACAGGGGTCATAAGGTAAATCTTGTAAAGCAGTCAGAATGGCTGATAATTGTCACAGTATACTCTACAAACATAACACACACACACACATAAAATATAGAGAAAGTCTGGCACCCCATCAGTAGATCAACAATTGGAAGGCTCAGACGTGTGCATGCATGCAAAAAATCATTACTAAGCCAATGCATCACCTAGAACAGCAAACATGGGAGCAGTTTCGAAGTTGAACTGGAGGAAAAAATGCACACCAAACACGTATGTAGAAGAAGGAAGTGTGTTTAGTCCATACAGGAAGTCAACGTTTCGGTCCAGAAACGAACCTTTGTCATGTTTGCCTTAGCAGTAGAGGCTAGACTGAGGTAATTAAGCGAGGTGTTACATATTTATGAACCTATGTATCAGAGTTAGATGCTCTGTAAAAAGGGAGCTTATAATAAAAATGTGATGATTAATATCCTACTGTAAATACATAATCAACTGACTATCAAGTGATTACAGAGCCTAGCCTCATTATTTATATCAATGGAGATTCAACTATTAAACAAACCATTAACGCAACTTTATTAATGGCATCCTACATACTAATGAATAGAAGATATAATAAGAAACAATTATTTATACAGTACCATATATATTTGCCAATCACAGCCAGCTTGCATCTTAACAATATACAGTAACTTAACCTCTTTGTCACCAGAGGGGCCTATAGCACAATACAAATGGAAGTACTGTATTTGTCATATCAATCCTTGCTGGTATACAGATGGGGCTGTGAAATATGAGTTCCTGAACACCTGAAACTATATACCTACCTACAAAGATGATATAATTACATTTGTATGCATACTCCTATATTATTAGACATTACATACAGAGTTTGGAAATTACCAGGGTCTCATACTGGTGTGATAACAGGAATTATTTGACAAGTTTTTCCTACAAAATGAAAAGCCTTTCTAGCAGTAGGAGTGGTCAATGGGGAGGAAAGTCCATCCTGAATCTGAATACAATTTCAATTATTGATTTTTTTCCCCCACATTTATTTTTTAAGGGACCATGATTTTTATTAGGCGTAAATGAAGTTCAGCAGAAAAGTTTTACCAATTTACTTTTCCAGGGAACAATCTAGTACATCAATTATGCAGAAGTCAACTGTTACTGAGTCTGACATATTCAGGGATTTTTCTAAATTCAGCAGCTTCATAAACTTCAATGTAGTCTCAATCACAGAGGTCAGTACTTTAAAATGCTAATGTTTGACCAAATCCCCAAATCACATTGATTTGGGTCTTTGAGGGTTTACTTCTCGGGTTCTGGTTTATATAACATGGACATCCTATGTAGTCTTTGTCTAGATTTTAGCACAGCAAGTAATATAGAGACACATGGTGCATATACCATCATGAAAGGGGAGCACTACCTCCAAAATGATGTGCAAGATTGTTTTCTGTCCCACACTAAAAGTATAATGCCCTAAAACAAAATATAGATGGCATTGCAATATTTGTGACAAATATAGAAAAAATGTATAGCAACAAATGTTCAGGTTTGCAATTCAATGCTCCCCATATGCCCCCTGCATTCAAATAGTGTGTTCTTGTAGCAGATTCTTATTTGTTACATGAACACTACTCAGATAAAGCAGAAGGTTTAGTGACACCTAGTACTGTACCTGGTAATTTCTGGAAGTATGTGCGCAATGGTATCTAACGTCTGATTAACTGTCATTACCACGGCATCATCAGAGGAACTTGCATCCACAGTGACCTGCAAAATAAAAATACAAACTGTACACACCATCTGAAATGAGTGAATTAGGCGAGTGAATAATGGTCAATATTTCTATAAACTCTCAGGTGCTCAGCTTCTCTTTTTTTGTTTGTTTTAATTTCCTGCACACATTACCAACTATTAGTGATCATATGAAATGGGCGCCTACCAGAAAACAGAGCAGTGACATAACTGTATAGCAAGGTAGTATTGAACAAGGGCACTCATCAATATACAATGCAATGATAGTTTGCTTTGATGGTATATCTGTATAGGCATTTGTACATGCAAGCTGTTCAGCTTCACAAAAGCCATATGCTCCAAGTTTGGCAACTCCATTTTATTTATTTGCCTTGAGGATACAAATTTGTAATTTGCTATGTCAGGCAAGCTTATACCATACATCAGTGTTTTTCAACCAGGGTTCCTAGGAACCCTTGGGTTCCCCTGGCCTCCCTAAAGGGTCCCCTGCAATTTTCAGTTAATTTGAAAATTGTACCAAATACAGAAGAATTTACAATGCATCTGATATCAGACGTGCTATTAGAGAGTGTTGAGGTTCCTTACAATGCACCTGATCTCAGACACACAGAGAGGGCTGAGGTTCCTTACAGTGCATCTGATCTCAGACGCGCTATTAGAGAGGGTTGGGGTTCCTTACAATGCATCTGATCTCAGACGTGCTATCAGAGAGCTTTGGGATTCCTTAGAATTTTACATAGGGTTCCTTAACAAAAGAAAAGGTTGGAAACCATTGCCATACATCTTGAAGAGATGTTAACCTCCAATGGAAAAAATAAACAGTGAGATACTGGATGGGAATAAAGGATCAAAAAAATGAATTTTCTTGGAAAATGAAACTCCACTAAAATCTATGAGATTGCTGATGCTGCAAATCAGTGAGACTACAGCCAAATCACTGAAACTCACAGAAAATTAATGAGAGTTGACCTGTCTGCATTTTTGTAGATGAAGAGGCGCAGGATATTAGTAATGCCTTCTGTGATGACTGGACACAAAAGAGAAAAGATGGGTTATGGAAGTAAATAAACTCACCCCTGAAAACCAGCAACCTCTATTTCATTATTCACTGGCTTTTACTTTACCTAGATTGGGGTAGCTGGGGGACCTAATAAAGGGGAATCCCAGCTATTTACCCTAAATCGGTGTAACTTGGCCAGCTATGTAAGGCTTATTTCAGCCAAATGTAATTTAATATCTGGGGGAGAACAAGTCCTGTCTTTTACATAATTACCTTATGTCTGTATGTATGCCTGTGTTAGCAATTCTTCCCAGATAAGATACCTGGTATTGTGTGGTGATGGAATTAACATGCAAGAAAGTAAATGAGATATTCCACTGTTACTGTCATTTCTATGGAGAAAGGCTAAGTAATTCACTCAGTTGAAGCTCTCCATAGAAATAGATTAGAATAAAGGTAGGGGATTAGTTAAATTAATCAGTTATCCAGAGCTGAGCCCCAGGCACTGTTTCTCTTGGCTGGCTGCTTTGCTCAATGTTAAAGGATAGCCACCAAGGGGTATATAAGGAACACTGCTGATCAGTCCATCTGAAGTTCATCTCTGGGAAGGAGTGTGGAGACCATCTGAGAGACATTCTGGGAAGGAGTGTGGAGTAGGACTGTGACCAGCTGGAGGTACATGTCAGAGTGGCTGCTGTGTGCAGCACTCTGATATCCTGAAGCAGAGAAGCAGACAGGGTAAACCCATTTGAAGTGGGTCCCTGCACCTAGGAAAGATAGATCTCATTCCCCAGACCCCCGTAAGTGTGTATATTTTTGTATTTTGTATTCTTGTGTATTTCTGAGGATTTATCCAAAATAAACCTCATTTTATTTCACTGTCTTGTTTTGCCTAGTGATTGATCCCTTAAATATAAATGGTGTTCAAAGACCTGGTCTACTGTGACATGGGGGACATTACCTTAATTCAGGTAATGTCTCTTTACATTTAAAGTGGGTAACTGTCTCTTTATATCTTTGAAAGTTCACTTAGTTTTATGTAGGTGGCTAATTAAACTACTGTATGACTTAACTGCACTGACCCCCAGCTGTTGCATTAGCACTTCTGTAGAAACCTATTTTATAGGTTGTTATAACTTTGACTATAACAATAGCAGGATACTGGAAAAATTTTGCTTTACATAGGATTTTAAATGCCTCAGAAGTCCCCTTTTTCCAGATGTGACAAACGCTTCCACATGTACAGCAAAGTATACAGTAAGAAGCGCTTTCATGTTAGTCTGGTAAAATGTATCACAAGCGGACGTTTACTGTGCAACACTGTGTTCTATCACTGTGTGATTAAAATTGGAGCATATGATTATTAAAAAAATATTATAAAATGTTATTACATATACAATAATTATATTTCGTGAAATTTGGGGGTCTATATTTTTTAACGTTTCAGGAGTGCAGAATAAGCCAAATTTGTATAAAAAATTACTATTTTCCTTTGTTAAATCTGGTGCTGTCTTTTGAACTGGTTTTAACCCCGTTTGGCAACTAGTTTGGAAGATCCTCCCCAAAGGTAAATATGTACATTGGCACTTTTCATACCTCAGAAATCCCAATCAATATATTTTTCAATAATTTTAATTATTATTTAATAAAAGGATATAGGGATGGAATATCAGACACAATATCAAATGTTTCTTGTATCTTAAAAATAAATAAATAAATGACATACTGTATAGGTCAGGGGTCTCCAAACTCAACAGGCTGGCTTTTATGGATATCCCTGTTTCAGCACAGGATGCTCAGCCTTTGACTGAGCCACTGATTGAGTCAACTGTGCAGAAACAGGGTTATCCATAAAAGCCGACCTGTTGGCGGCTCTTGAGGACTGAGTTTGGAGACCCTTGGTATAGGTCATAGTTATTGTTAACAAAGCTTGTGAAAATGAGCATCTTACCTTTGTGAGGAGCAACTATTCTGTGCATTATAATGGCTTTTGCTAATGATATATTGTAAACTACTGACATAGGGGGGCTGTAACAGGGGAGTTATCCTTATTCAGGAAATATGCCTCTAATCCAGCAGTGTGGTGGTTAATTGCTGGTAGTCAATTAACAAACACCACCTGCCTGATTAGGTTGCTTAGAAAAGCCTGCCCTTGAAACAGAAAGGGAGATTGTGCCTGAATCTCACACAACTTGTGAGACTGAGCATGGGGACAGTTGTCTTGAGCCTGCCAGAAGAAACAGCAGTGCTGCTTTCTAGACACAGGGGAAACTTCTAAACCTGAATGCTGACAAACCCTGAAGAAAAGGTAGCAACCAGGAACAGAGAAGATTTTCCCTCCAAACCACAGATAAGACTGTCATTTATAAGACTTTTTATATCTGCTCATTTCATGATATCTGTTTGGGGCTGGGAGACATGCTTATGTAAAGAGAGTTGTGGACTGCATAGTATTTCACTAGAAATACTCCCAAGTGAATAGAAGCTTTGTTTACCCTTTGTTTGGATGGTTTCCTGATGTTAAGGAAACAGGCGCAATAAAAGCCTTATTTAATTTCACCATAACCAGTCTCCCTTGCATACCTCTGTGAGCGTCCGCCTACATATGGTGTCAGAAGTGGGATGAGAGGTGGTCTTTGAAGTTAGAAGGGACCGGAGAGTGCCTGTGAATTTTTTTAATGCTTTTTGCCTACAAACAGCCTAAACAAAAATATCTCATGCAGCAGAGACCAGAGTTAAAGTGATACACACCCATGCAGGAAATCTACACTGCACTGAAACTTACAAAACCACAGATGGACTCTTTTCCCTAATCCCAAGAGGAGAGAGAGAGAGACTGCTGAAGCAGGTAAACCTTATTTGCCTATCACAATAAAGTGTAATATGGTCATTGAAATAGGGGGCTTGCCTTCCAGCCATAGTCAGGGTTCAAGAAGTGAGTTAGCCCTTAAAAGGGATAGGCGTTTGTTGTTTTCAAATGTTTAGCTGAAGCAGTGAATACAGATGGTGACCCACGAACGGTACTGATTCTGCAAGAAAAGGCTGCCACACCGCATAGGACTACCAGTTGTGAATGAAGTATATGCAGAAAAATGTGAAAATTGATGCAAGACTGTGCTGAAGCAGGGGAATTTTCAGTAAACAAGTGCTGAGGGTAAAATTGCCTACTAGAAAAAAGGAATTGCTGAGCTGTGTAAAAGGTAACCCAAAGTGTGAAGAGTGAATGTCATAATACCCAAAGTTGAGACTGAACTCAAGCAGAAAATCACATTATTTGGCTGAAGCAGAGAGATTGCACCTAGCAAGTAAATGGTGTAAAGCAAACAGAAGTTTTTACCTAGCTAATGCACATCCAGCATACCTAATGAGAGATTATACCTAGTAAGTAAATGGTGTAAAGCAAATAGACGTTTTTACCTAGCAACTGCACATCCTGTATACCTGATGAGAGCAAATGCGTGCACAGTACTGCTGATATTGTAAAACTTATCCAAGAAAGAAAAAGTTTACAGAGATGCCTGTGAGAGCTACGACCTCTACAAGTAAAATATGCCCACCTGTAGGACTACCACAATTGGGGCTTCTAGCAAATACAGTGGCAACAGCTGCAATAGCGCCTCCTGAGGTCAGGAAGAAAATTACACCTCAGAGCCCCAAAATGGAGGACAAGATGCAGCGTTCCTGTAATGAACCCTACCCCACGGAAGAGTGGCCCTTCCAGTCCAATAAGGAGGAAGACATCTCTTACGGGGAACCCGAACCGAGTCACACCCACAAAACACCCCAAGAATGGTGGGGGTGCCTGAACTCGGCACGAACAGAAAAGACCGCTCTCTATGATGACGAATATGGTCGACAAGAGAGAGAGCGGGAGCAGCAGATCACCCAATATTTCTGTCAGCTAAAGCAACTGCAAGAAAAGCCTGGCGTATATAATGAAGCTGCTGAAGTATCAAATAAAGAAGGAGACCCCAGTATTCCTGATGGGACGGAGTCATCCAAAACAAAAAGGCGGAAAAAGAAAAGCGGTCCTTCACTTACCGTGGAAGGAACAGACACGTCCGCAGATCCTGTGGAGAAAAAGGGGGGCCGAGTTACCCTGCAGCCTAGAGAAAATGGAGAATTTGTCCCGCGGTTAACCGAATATCCAGAGGGCCCAAGGCAGAAGTCGTGTACCCCAAAGAAGTGTCTGTCCGGTGCCAACAGTGAGGAACCCTCAACCAACTATCCCAGGGAAGTGGAGCCGGAACCAGTGAGTGACGATCCCTTGACCAGCCCTGAAGATGCCCTGAAAAATGCCAGGCATGACTGTGATATGCTCCGTGAACAATTGAAACAAAAGAAAGATGGTTACACAGAGCTACAGAAAAATAACGTGAGGCTACAGAAAGATGTGCTCACAATTTACTCTTTGGCCAGAACAGAATTGGACGATCTCAAGACTGAGCTAGATATTGCAAACGCTACTATTTCCACCATGGATGAAAAGCAGAGCCAATCTGATAAGATGATGGCTAAGCTGAAGCGGAAGTATGAGGAGGCACTAAAGCAGATGACAGTCTTTCAGCAAGAGGTTCACACTCTTCGCGTAGAGCTGAATGCCTCACAACAGGAGGTCAACAACGTCCGGACAGAGGTGGACGTATCTCATAAAGAGGTTCAGACACTCTGCAGAGCACTGGATGCCTCACATCATCAGACCAACAGCTGCCGCACAGACCTGGAAGTCTCCAGAAAGGAACTACACAATCTCACTGAGGAACTGGACATTTCTAAAGAAACTATTGTCAATCTTAATACAGATCTCAAAGTCTCTCAGAAGGAGCTTCAGACCCTCAACCTAGAGAAGGAAGTCTCATGCCAGGAGACTGTCATTCTCAAAGCAGATGTGCGTAAATGGAAGGAGGACTGCAAGGAGGCCCTGAATAGTACATAGACTGAAAAAGGAGAAAATTTAAGATTAAAAAGAGAAAACTTAAAACTGGAAGAAGAAAATTTTCATTTGACAGACGAAGTCAAGGAAAAGAATGAAAAGCTGCATGAGCTTAAGGAAATAAATAGACTGTTGGAAGGTGAGAAGTTTGAAGCAGAGCACCGACTGCAGAACTAACTGCAAGGTCTGCGTACGCACCATCAGATGTCTGAGGAGAAGCAGCGAACTCTGCAGGAAGACAATCTGCAGGCTGTTAAAGAAATACAAGTGCTGCAGGAACGTCTGATTACCCAGTATGTCCCCGCAAAGCAGCATGAGAAACTGAAGGCTACCCTGAGCATCACCAAAGCATCGCTAAAGGCGAAGCTTAGAACCCAGGTGACGAGGCACAAAAGGGGGCACAAGAAGGTCCAGAAACTGAAACAAGTAACTGTGGCCCAAGCAAAGAAGTTCATAGTACTTCACAATGCAGTGAAAATGTGGAAGCAAGCTCAGAAAAACAAAGTGTACAGATAAATTCCCATAGAAGAGACTTGCAAGACGCACTCAAAAAACAGGGATTTCTCGGTGATGAGATGAAAGTTCTACAAGGACAAGTATTGACCCTGACTAAGCGTCAGTATCCCACAGCCACAAAAACCCATGAAGACAAGGGTACAGTGAGAGCTGTGAATACCGCTAATCTGAAAGACAAGGTTGCAAAATTTGAACCACCTAAACAAGCACTAGCAAAACCTTCAGCCACCCAACAGGCAATAAAAGAAGGTACACGTGCTGAATCAAAACCAGAAGAATCCTTAGCTGATGAAGCTGAAAAGATGGGACATTCTCTGGAAGTGGGTGTGGAATTGCAACTTAGTCCCAAAGAGGCTGAACTAGCAACCCCATTGAGTGGGAAAAAGGCAGAGAGACAGCTTCAAGAGCGGAAAACTCAAAAGGCTGTTTTTAAACGCTCTGCAACTGCTGCCATACAGTCTACCGGCAATAAAACGAGCACCCGACGCGAGGGAAATCTCATGTTGCATACCTCTGTGAGCGTCCGCCTACAGGGACATTCACTAAAAGTCAGCAACTGGAAAAATTGGTGATACATTGAAGTATTGGCTATTTTGTTTGAATCAACCTATTCAATAAAAGCATATCACCTGACAAAGCAAAGGAAAGAAGCTTAATGCGGTGGTGATCGGTTGGCGACAGTTTTAACAACTACCAGGCAAAAGAGCATGTAAAAGAGTAATTATCAGACAATTACATGCTATTTACTATAGTCTGACAGGGGGATATCGAACTACGGCCAAAACATTTTATCACCTACCCAGGCTGATGCCAGGCTTTCCTGGTTATGTACATAATGGCCATAGTCAGGGTCGTAGAGAGGTGGCGATAGCCAGGACAAGTTTCCCCGGACCCATGGCCTGTGTTGGAAGTTGGGCCCGACCAGAGGTCAAGCCCAACTTCTGCATCCGGATGCCGGGCCTCTGGTTGCCCCAGCTCTTCCCAGCTCCTACGGGCCTCCCCCCGCACCGGGCCTCTCTCTTCCGCCAGTGCGAAATTATGTTTATTGTGTGGGGGTGTCTTTATGTTAACTCCTTTAGTGCTGTAGGTTCCTCAAGACATTCATATGCAATGCATTAGTAGCCCAATATGGCATCAAAGTGGTTAAATCCTATTGCACCATAGGGTTCTGTAATGATGCCCATTCCTTTACCCCGTAGTTGGATACTTACATGCAGATTGTTGGGGTTAATGGAAGGTTATCGCCGAGTCTCACCTCCACCATTATCACAACATACCTCCAATGCAAAATAGGGCAGTAATGCACTGTAAAAATATTGATAAAAAGACAAAGAAGACACTGCACATGAATGAATATAAAGCACAATTGTATATTGGACAAATATATGGAAGGGGAATACAACAAATACAGAAATGAAAAATGAATAGCCCAAAGGCAATAAACTATAGCAATATTTACATAGAGACAGAGTTGCAACATACCCTTGGGGTGGGGACCCGCATAACGTTTCATGGTGCAGCCCCTTCGTCAGCTGTCTCCCACCATGGTTATGTGGGTCCCCGCCCCAGGGGTACAGTATGTTATAATTCTATCTACATGTTAATATTGCTATAGTTTATTGCCCTTAAGCTATTGATTTTTCTATTTTTTTTATCCCACTGGCAAACTTATATTTCTATATACCATTGTGCTGTATATTCATCGGTCTTCTTTGTCTTTCTATTGGTATTCTTGTTTGCTGGTCTAGGGTTTTTCTACCGCAGACACTTGCACCCACGTATTTAATATTGTCAATATTATTAAATTTTTGCTGGATGTTCATTGTTCCATTTTCCTATCTCTCTGTAAAAATATTGCACATGAATAGTTTTTCCTAACCTTAAATATTATCGCTGATTTAATGACCTTCAGTGAATCTAGTTCAGAGCCCGTTTACATCTGTTACCGGCATTTGCTCCTGACAGCTATGATTATTCGTTTTGAATATAATTTTGCAGACCACATTGGTACGCATTATTATCTAATGTGGTGTGATATGTTTGGTAAATGTTAATAACATGTCAATAAAAGTGTTCATTAAAACAATATAAAGTGTAATTACACTACAAACCATTTCTTACCTGAATGTTGGTTTGGGCAAAGATACCGCCACGGTCTGTAGCTTGCGCTTTAAAGGAAAATGTCCCAGTTTTCCTTGCCACAGACACCACAAAGATCTGTCCTGTATATTTGTCAATATCAAATTCTTCTCCTGATTGATTCACCAAGCTGTATGCGAGTGAACCGTTGTCTCCTAAATCTGGATCTTTTGCCTGAAAAAAAGAGAGATAAAGTTTGCAAATGTTATTTAGAAACCTTATATTGTTACATGATAACCGATTTGGAATTAAAAATCGCTTTGGGTAATGTCTGGGGCCGGAATTATAATAAACTCAGGGGTCAAATTCCGGTCTCAGTCACTTAGATCTGATCTTGGACAAGTTGCAGTATTTAATCTCTGTCGCTCGGTTTTTGCCAGTGAGTAAAAACAATAATATTTTTCTCTTATGTGGTGCTGACAATATACACAGCATTAACAGAATAAGTCCCTGCCCTGTTGAGCTTACAATCTAATATTGGTGCCTAGGGCATTGGGAGAGCAAATATTTGCTTTCAAACTTCGTTAACTCACTTCAGTGAGTTTATTCCACTAAACTACTCCTTCATACAATTATTTAGATATTTTTATGGAGGTTAATATGCAGAACTAGCAATCATATTTTTGTTATATAGCGCTTGGCAGTGTACCCAGCACTGTACATAGCATTTTTCCATGGACAATGATTCCCTGCCCTGTAGAGGTTACCGTCTAATTTTGGTGCCTGAGGCACAGGGATATAAAACTGACTTTTTTAAAGTCACAAGGAGAGCTGATACTGCAATTTAAACTGGACTCTCCCACTTCTTCCGCCCTACAGATGTTTTACCTTCATGAATACCTCTCTATACTGTACATACAAGACCTTTTGAACGCACAGTTTAAATACCCAACTAGCTTAACCATTACAGTTAGGGGTCCCGACAGGGGGGGAGAGCTGGGACAACTGTCTTGTGCCCAGCGGCTGTGGGGGCCCAGACGGATGGCTCTGGAAGTTGGGCTCGGGGTCAGAACCAAAATCTGCGTCCGGCTGCCGGGCCCCAGCTCTCCCCACCTTCAGCCGACCTTTCTTCCCTGCTACGGCCGAGCCTCCGGTATAAATCCCACCCGGCACGCCCGAAGTTGGGCCCAACACCAGTTAGTGGGGGGGGGGTTAATTTGCTGGATTGGAAGGGGGGTTATTGTGTTGGATTGGAGGGGGTCATTGTGTTGGATTGGGGGGGGGGGGGTTATTGTGTTGGATCGGGGGGTTATTGTGTTGGATTGGGGGGGGTTATTGTGTTGGATTGGAAGGGGGTTATTTTGTTGGAGCGGGGGGTTATTGTGTTGGATTGGAGGGGGGTTATTGTGTTGGATTGGGAGTTATTGAGTTGGATTGGAAGGAGGTTATTGTGTTGGAGTGGGTGTTATTGTGTTGTATTAGAGAAGGGGGGGTTATTGTGTTGAATTGGTGGCAGATTATTGTGTTGGATTGGAGGAAGGAGAGAGACAGGTTAAGGGCAAGAGAGAGAGAGAAGGTGGGGGAGCGGGAGGGGGAAAGAGATAGAGAGGTGGGGCCGAGAGAGGGAGAGAGAGGTCGGGGTGTGAGGGAGAGAGGTGGGGCGAGAGGAAGAGAGAGGTGAGGGTGAGGGGGGAGGAGAGATTGGTGGGTCCAAATGAAATTAAAGAGACCTAGTAAATGAATTGAAACAGTTAACCCCCCAGCTTTTTGCTGGAACAGGGACCTCACTTTTGGTTGGATAACCCTTTTGTTGACATTCTGCACACAAACTGTAACTTTGTAAAGGTCTTTTAAGGTGTTTGTAACACATATTTGCTGTTGCAGTGTCTTTTTGTTTAATAATAAAACCACTGCTTGGGATTTGTTACTAAATCGCAATAGCTGTTCGTGAACTTGGATGGCTGTTAATGCTACATGGATAGTCACCCCCAAAAATACTACAATTTCAGTATCATTCACTCCTATTAAGATACTTGATACTGCTTAGAGCAAAAGAAAAACAGTGCTGCTCAGGAATAAAGTTTGCCTTATAAATAATCCCATGCAGTCACAAATGAATATAAATGCAATATCAGAAACATACCTCCACTCTGATGACTGGGAACTTGTATGGAACAGAGTTTAATATTCTAGCAACGTATAATTGTTTGTCAAACACTGGAGCTTCATTAACATCTTGCACATGAATCTTTAACCGTGCCATATTTTTAGGTAATTGACCTAAATTGGAAACAAAAATAGAGATATATATCTAATATATATATATATATATATATATAAAATAAAAAATGAATAGACAATAACGTTCTGTGGCTAACTAAATGCTTTTATTTGTGCGAGCTTTCGAGATACACTGATCTCTTCTTCCGGCGATGGTACATTGAATAAAGCAGGCAAGGTTAAACTTACATACAGTGCATGGAATGTTATCTGTGACTGAAACCTACCCCCCCCCCCCCCTGTGTAGTATGCGAATTATGACTTGGTGTTAAATAATAGCCCCTGAATGTTAGTGGTGTGTGTGTAAATATAAATTGGTAAAGAGCCCATAGTGTATACAGCGCTTTACAAAAGGTGTGTTTGGAGTGGGAGTGTATATCAAAGGTGTGGGTAGGTGTGGAAATGTAAGAGGCTGTAGCATTACTATATATATATATATACATACAAAGTTTTAAAAATAATTCTCCTTGTATTGTGCTGTTATTGTTTATTGTAATTTTCTTCATCAAGACATGTAAGAGGGGCTTGTTTTTAACCCATA
The DNA here is from genome assembly GCF_040206685.1 of Ascaphus truei. Classification (NCBI taxonomy): domain Eukaryota; kingdom Metazoa; phylum Chordata; class Amphibia; order Anura; family Ascaphidae; genus Ascaphus; species Ascaphus truei. The sequence continues at coordinate 87,292,216 of NC_134486.1, forward strand.
TGCTTTCAAAATAAAGCTAGAGATACGATTACGGCTCATGTGTAAACCTCGCCATGACACATGGAGCAGCCAATGAAAACTTGCAATGGCTGAACATTTCTTGTATGTGGTTTGCATCCTTTGTTTGAGTTAATTAATATTAATGAAGCATAATAAGGGATTTTGATTTAACTAAGGATATCTGCTATAAAGTGCCTCTGTGTGCTTGGTGGAATGTACTCCTTTATTTCCTCCCCCCCCCCATCCTGTGTTCCCGCTGCCCGCGCGGGTCTGAAGATACTGCAGTTGCCTGTGTTTCTCTCCCCCCCCCCATCCTGTGTTCCCGCTGCCTGCGCGGGTCTGAAGATACTGCAGTTGCCGGTGTTTCTCTCCCCCCCCCCATCCTGTGTTCCCGCTGCCCGCGCGGGTCTGAAGATACTGCAGTTGCCGGTGTTTCTCTCCCCTCGGTGCTCCCGCTGCTCGCGCGGGGCGGGAGGAAGTAGCGGGGTGTTTCCCCCCCCCTCTCTCTCTCCCCTCCGGCGCAGGTCCCTTCCTGTGTGTGTGTGTATGGGTATGAGAGAGAGATTGTGTGTGTGTGTGTGTGTGTATGGGAGAGAGAGATTGAGTGTGTGTGTGTGTGTGTGTGTGTGTGTGTGTATGGGTATGAGAGAGAGATTATGTGTGTGTGTGTATGGGTGTGTGTGTGTGTATGGGTGTGTGTGTGTGTGTGTGTGTGTGTGTGTGTGTGTGTGTGTGTGTGTGTGAGTGCGTGCGTGTGTGTGTGTGTGTGTGTGTGATTGAGTGTTTGTGTGTGTGTATGGGAGAGAGAGAATGTGTGTGCAGGACACCAGAGGTAACCCCCCAGTCAGTCACCCCCCCCTCCACCAGTCAGTCACCCCCCACCCAGTCAGCCACCCCACCCCCTCACACAGTCACCCAATCAGTCACCCACCCCCCACCCAGTCAGTCAAAAGTCCCCCAGTCAGTGTCAGTCATACCACCCCCCCACCCAGTCACCCAGTCAGTCATCCCATCCCCTCACCCAGTCACCAAGTCACCAAGTCAGTCATCCCACCCCCCCAACCAGTCACCAAGTCAGTCAAAAGTCACCCAGTCAGTCAAAGTCAGTCATCCCACCCCCCCCCCAGTCAGTCAGTTACCCCCCCAGGTCAGTCAGTTGCCTCCCCCCGTCAGTCAGTTACCCCCCGTCTCTCCCCCTTCTCTGTCTCTCCCCTCCTCTCTGTCTCTCCTCCCCTCTCTGTCTCTCCCCCCTCTCTCTCTCCCCCCTCTCTGTCTCTCTCTCCCCCATCTCTGTCTCTCTCTCCCCCCTCTCTGTCTCTCTCTTTCTCTCTCCCCTCTCTGTCTCTCTCCCCTCTCTGTCTCTCTACCCTCTCTGTCTCTCCCCTCTCTTTCTCTCTGTCTCTCCCCTCTCTGTCTCTCTGTCTCTCCCCTCTCTGTCTCTCCCCTCTCTTCCCTCTCTGTCTCTCCCCTCTCTGTCTCTCCCCTCTCTTCCCTCTCTGTCTCTCCCCTTTCTGTCTCTCTGTCTCTCCCCTCTCTGTCTCTCTGTCTCTCCCCTCTCTGTCTCTCGGTCTCTCCCCTCTCTGTCTCTCCCCTCTCTGTCTCTCCCATCTCTGTCTCTCTCCCTTCTCTGTCTCTCTCCCCTCTCTGTCTCTGTCCTCTCTGTCTCTCTCCCCACTCTGTCTCTCCGTCTCTCTCCCCTCTCTGTCTCTCTGTCTCTCCCCCCTCTGTCTCTCTGTCTCTCTGTCTCTCTCCCCTCTCTGTCTCTCTGTCTCTGTCTCACACACTCTCTGTCTCACACTCTCGATCTGGATATCTTATTTACCCTGTATATCTTAACTGCCCTATACTACACCGAAATAACCTATACTGCTTTCTTCCAGATCTCACTCAAGCTTCACCCGGGAGACATCGGAATCCCCCCTAACCCAGAAGACAGGTAAGGAACACCTCCTCTCCAATGTATAACATTGCGGGAATGAGGGTACCTGGACATTGAGGGACTGCGGATCAGGTAAGATCCCAGGCGGGATTGCTGCTTTAAATATTGTGAAGCGGGGACGTCCAGATACTGGTTAAGGGGTTCAGGAAACTAGTCATTCACATCTGGCTTTTTTTTCTAGATCTGACATTTATTCACACAAACACACACACACACACACATACTCAATCTCTCTCTCCCATACACACACACACACACGTAACAAGGACCAATTGTAGTATAATGTAATACAATAAATAAACTTATGTCAAAAACGAATGTTCTTACTAGGAATTTATTCAATTTATTTTATTTATGTATTTTTTTTAAAGCGGGGGCGGGACTAGGGGCGGGGTTGTGGGCGGGGTTGGGGGTGGGACTAGGGGCGGGACTAGGTGGCGAGTAGATTTTTTGGTTCGGCGAGTAGATTTTTGGGTGATTTGTCAAGCACTGTATATATATATATATATAAATATATATATAGATATATATATTTATATATAATCAAAAAATGTTCAGGGCACTCTACAGAGGAAATTAAAAGGAAATTAACTTATCTGGTCAGTCGCGGTGCTCGCAGTGCGGCCAGGATCACCATTCAGCAGCAGAAATAGAAAGGCTCCTAATACAAAAAATCTGCAGCACTCACCAATTCAAAAAATTAAATTTAATAAAGCAACACAAGCATCAGGGGTAATCACGGGCAAAAAGAAGCGACGTTTCGGACCTCACGGTTCTTTCTCAGGAGGGAGCTTGAGAAAGGACAGTGAGGTCCGAAACTTCTTTTTTCCTGTGATTACCCCTGATGCTTGTGTTGCTTAATTAAATTACATTTTTTGAATTGGTGAGTGCTGCAGATTTTTTGTATTAGGAGCCTATATATATATATATACTGTATGTATACTACGTGTGTGTGTGTGTGTGTATATATATATATATATATATATATATATATATATATATACATATATATATATATAGCAACTGTAAATATTACTGTATGTTCATTTGCATGTCTTAGACAGGTCTGCAACCCTGTCTTTCCCCATTGTCACCCAGCATACAGCGCTTCCACTGCAGCAAGGGATTCTGGGAAATGACATGCAAATGAGCACTCAGTGCCACCTTTTGTCTCAAGCTCGTATTACACAAGCCAATCCTCAAGCCAATGCATGCTGTTTTAAACACATCTTTTAGACAGAGGCTGGGATGAGATGCAAAGCCATTAGACCCACTCACATACATGTTTCAACCTTGATGGGTATCATCAGTGTGAGGTTGGTCTTAATGGCTAGCAGGTTTGCGACTAGACTAGGTAATCACCACTGTCATTAAGGTTATGGTGGGTAAAAAAAGTGACAAAAACCCTCCACAGTAAAGCATAAAGCATAAAGCAACTGTAAATATTACTGTATGTTCATTTGCATGTCTTATGTCAATATGCAGACCTATATATATATATATATTCAGCACTCAATAGGTTAAAATGTTATAAATTGCGCAACTCATTAAGGATTACAGCTTGAAACTTCAGAGGGCAACTTGAAACCAAGTAGTGATAAAGAAACATTTCTAGACAGATGTTTGCTGAGAGCAATTTGTTGTAAGAAGAGTAAATACAGCATAGTACTAAAAAAACAAGAATGTTTTAGTCAGCAAAAAGGGGTTAGCTGATAAGTAATTTATATATCTCTTTGTCCTGAGCGTATAAGAAGGGAGCAATGTTAAGCATAAATTACTACCTTTTCCCGTCTTTAGATGCTTGTTATATCGCATAGAAGCATCTAATAATCTACCTTCAAATACTTTAAGATGAGCTGAAGTATATAGTATGCTGTATCTTTGCTAACGTTGGTTGAAGAAAGAATAAAGAATGCTGATTTTTAACTGGAACCTGATTATTAATTATTATATCAAGAACATGCTTTCCTAACAATATGACACTGTAGTAAATAACTCACTTGGTGAATAATACAATTATTCCTCCATTAGTATTGAATACTATCAGTAAATAATCACGTGTTCTAAAGTTTTCCCGGCTGCAAAACTGGATGCTTTGATACATAATCCCCAATATGTCAAACATTCTAAGGAAATATATATTTTCTTTCTTATTGTGTTTATCCCAGTAAATTCTGCCAACGGATATTGTACTGAAATGTCTAGTAGCGCATCAGTGTTTTAACCAACAGCAATAAATATAATAATTCTGATAATAAATATGGACAATATGGAAGGCGAAATAATCCTTATATCAGCTTTATCCCACTTTAACTTGATACCGATATTGACATATGAAGGGCATATGTATCAAGGCAAAAGTGATGCAATGAATCAATAGAATGTTTTTCTTTGATCCATCTGGTGCAGTTAATTCCCACAATTTACACCACTAATGCCTTGATGCATATGCCGCAGAAAGCGCTGTGAAATGTTATTATTGCTGCAGAGGAAGAATGGATGTCATATCAGGATACTGCAGACAGAGGTGGGTGGTTTTTAAGGCAGGAGCGAGGCTATAGCCCGGGCTGCCCACAATGTAGGGGTCCCGCGCTCTCTCTTCCCCCTGTCAGCTTAAACAGAAGCCAGAAATCAGCAGCTCTTACAGAGCCGACACCGGAAGTAAGAAAAACGTACGGGTCAGACCACTAGAGCAGGGAGAGAGGTGATGATGATGATGGTGGGAGAGATAGGTGCTGATGATGGTTGGGGAGAAGAGGTGATGATGGTGATGGGTAAAAGAGAGGATGATGATGATGGGGAAAAGAGGTAATGATGATGATGGTGGGGGAGATGCGGTAATGATGATGATAGTGGGGGAGATGAGATGATGATGGTGGTGGGGAGAAGAGGTGGTGATGATGATGATGGTGGGGGAGAAGTGGTGATGATGGTGGGGGAGATGAGATAATAATGATGGTGATGGTGGGAAAATGAGGTAATGATGATGGAGGGGAGTTGAGGTAATGATGGTGGAGGAGATGAGGTAACGATGATGATGATGGTGGTGGGAGAGATAAGGTAATGATGATGATGATGATGGTGGTGGGGGAGATTAGGTAATGATGATGTGGTGGGGGAGATGAGGTAACGATGATGGTGAGGGTGATGATGAGGATGGTGGTGGGGGAGATGAGGTGATTATGATCGTGGGGGAGATGAGGGGGAGGGAGAGAGATACGAATGATGAGGAGAGGGAGAGATGATTATCAGGGGTAGAGTTGATGAGAGAGAGGATCAGGGAGAGGATGGGGGAGGGAGAAAACAATTGCAGTCGGTATTAATATTAATGGGGCTCTGAATTTTTTTTGCCCTGGGGCCCGGCATTGTCTTGCTAAGCCACTGCTCTAAGGCTACATTTGGCAGTGAAAGACAACCTTAGTTTCAGAAAAATGTGTTTACCTAACAATCGGGTATCAGGGGTTTCATTTGCCTCTACAATAATTGTATAGGTTGGTTGCATTTCATAGTTTAGATTGTCCGTTGTCCATAACTGTCCAGTTTTCGCATCCAAAATAAAGTGATCTGCAAAGAAAAAAAGCATGACTCTTCACACACTTTACACACTTTCATTTGTTCTGTGTTCCTATCATTCTTAGCTGCGCACATTGTTGGCTCACTAGTTGTTCATATGAGAATGTTGTTCATAGAATCCCATCACATGGACTATACTTTGTGTAGCCATGTGTAAAATTGGTGTACATATTTCCTTCATACTGGCAGTAATCCTGGTAAGTGTGCATGGATGCCAGTACCAATCATGGAGGTTTGCCCTCACACCCTGGTGAAGTGACATATGTAGCCAAGGACGTGACAACATGCTTGGTGTCCACTATTAGTGACACAGGGGTGAGTCATTTCTAGAGCCTATATAAGACATAGCACTGCCTAAAGTTAGTGTGTTCAGTTGGTGTTCTGACTCTGCTCAGTCAGAGTCATGTGGAGGTCGGCAACAGTGTTGCAGGGTCTGATGCAATAGCTGTGAGTCTGTGCAGCTCAAGAGAGACAAGCTGGTGAATCTCCCTTAGGGGAGAGGTGGAAAGCAACTCCATTAGGAGAAGGAGGAACCTTCCAGATGGAGTGCAGCAAAGGAATGAGCGGCTGAGTACGACCGCTATGAGGGGCAGTCTGCCTGAACGTGTAATAAAGTTGCCCAGTTTCACAAGACCCTTGCTATGTATGTGTGGAGTAATTGCACAGAAGGAGGCACCAAAGAGGAGGTCCTCATCAGACACATCCCCCTGCGGCCGCAGAGATCCTGATGAGGTGGAGGCGCTGCATCAGATGTGAGTAGGACTCAGAGCACACTACCTCAGATGCCTGTCATGCTGATATCCCCACCAACATTATGCGGGAGACTCAGGAGTCCTGTAAGCCAGCAGGTGCACCACACGACATACAGACATGTAATGGGGCCATTAGACCACAGGGGCCAATGTGAGATTGGGTGGGTCCAGAAAACCATTGCATTTTGCTGAGATGTCTATCAACAGGACAGGCTTTTGCTAGGCACACTAGGAAACAGAGTGTATGCTGCCAGTCAGTGCTGTGTATGGGACAGAGCCTAGGGGTAGTCAGGGGCCTGATGGATGTGTCAGCTCGCAGGGACAACCTAGGATCCTGAATGGAGTTAAGTGGGTCTGGATACAGGGCTATAGCTGTTCTAGTCACCTTGAGGCAGCTAGTTGGTAGGATGCCTGAAGGAATAGCCTGTTAACGTGGTCAGGAATTCTGGAGAGGGTCTGCGCTAGGCTGGCCAACAGAGGTAGACGCCCTAGTACTGCATGGAGAAGCCAGAGTACTCTAGCCAGTTCCAGAACACTTACCACAGAGCACAGACTGGGGGAAGGTGGACACAGCATACACAGCGAGAGTGAGCCTAGCCTGAGGTAGTGCAACATGAGTCAGACATACATTAGATACACGTAGGTGGTGCATCGTGGCATTCTTTATTGCATTGGAATGGCAGCTGCCCCGCAGAGAGGAGCTCCATGTGCGATATAAGCAATTTCAAAGTAAAGTTGGCGACCGCAAGTAGAGAAGCTCCACGCAGACCGGAGAGTCCTAGATGGCGGACCGCGGCTGATGGAGGGAGCGCACGTGGTGTATATGCCACGGAGACAAGGGAGGCAGAAGGAACTTTTGCCAGCATGTAATGGAATAGTGCCAAGGCTCTGGCCGTGCCGTTTTGATCCTGCCTAGGACCTCGGGGTGCTACCCTGGAGGACAGTGTTGAGGACATTGTTGTTATGTGCGGAAAAACAGAGAATCTGCTTGCCAGACGGTGAGCTACAACCAAAAATATACCTCAGTTGCTTATGTGAATGGCCGAGCAAACCAAGATGGTGGCTCCCGCTTCCCTGGGAGACCGCGTGAGCCGAGTGCAGAAAATTCTGCAAATGCAAAAATTGCAGAAAGTTGGCCGGGATTGGTGCCAAAGAAAGAACCCCGCCCTGCTGGGGGATATGGCGCGAAAGCTGTGGCCACGCCCTCCTGGACTGTGACAGGCTCAGAGCCAATTATGGGCCATAACGTGAATTTGTGGGACCCTCCTCTGATATTCACCAGGGGGAGGGGTCTCTATTTCTGCCAAGCGGGAATGGAGCTGACGGAGGGAGTAGCTAAAGGAGCGGTTCCTGCTCTTCAGTTGCGAGGAGCTGGTGAACAGGAGAGACCCCAGTGCAAAGTGTCTCCCGTAACCAGTACTACAAAGAGCGAGATGGACATTGGGGTATATCCCTATTCATTGCCAGGAGGCTTCTTGGTAGTCAAAGCTAGGGACAAAGAGACCTTGCGGTGCCTGTGCATGCAGTGCAGGTTGCCCGGCGGAGAAGCCAGCACGATGGCAAGGTGTCCCCAATGTGGCATCTATTATCTATGGGCCGTACAGCCCTTTGTGCCTGGACACGCCGCGGAGGTGGGAGCAGAGACAGCCAGGCTGACGGCTGGAGCCTTGCCCAAAGTCAAGAGAGAGCAAGCTGATCCCGGAGAATGGGGATCCCTGCTAATGGTGGCACCGGAGAAGAAAGAAGTTGGGGCCTGCAACCGCAGTGAGAACCCGGAACCTCGCTGTCGGTCCCCTGCGGAAGTGCCACTACCAGCGTCGGAGTCTGCTTCATCAGACGAGGAGCAGGCCAGCCTGACATCGGTGGTGATGCGCCTACCGTCGGGCCACTACAGCGGTGCTGAAAAAGAACCAACACTTACCTGTGTCGTAGCGGAGCAGAGTCTAGAGAGTACGCGGTCACCGATGCTGGTGCGACCGGAGCGGATGAGTCCCACGGCTGTGGTGACTCCCAGCGCGGCAGGCGGAGAAGACCGCATCGGCAGCCGAGGGAGTGGTAAGACACCTCCTTACCCCCTGCAGGCTCCGATGGCGGCATCGGAGATGAAAGGCCCGGCCAAGGCCTAAGCGAAGCGGCAAGGAGAACCATCTCTTCCGGCGGCGGATGTCGTTCTGGAAGAAGAGGTTCCCCGCGAGAACGATGACATCACTTCCGGCGGACACTGTGGAACTGGATGGAAGATGGCCGCGCCCTCGCGACTGCTGTGCTGTACCAGGTTGTCCAAAGAAGAGCGAAGCAAGAGTTGGCAGGCCATGAGGAGTCTGGGAGGCCAGAAGATGGGTGAGCCTGACCTGCCCAGCGTTGGCACCGGCTGGGGCATTGCCAAGCTGCGGATCATCCCACCGCAGTGTAAGGACACTTCCCCCTTCCCCTTGCCCAAGGCCACTGCCCAACTCCCTGCCCCTGTCACGTCTCCCTCGGGGTCCCGATCGAGCCAAGGGTGGTCCGGGGAGTCACGGGATGCATCAGAGGAAAGTCCTAAGGACTGGGGTGATTGTGTGACCTCTGATGATGAGGGATCGGGGAGGGGAGTGATAACATATGTGAAGTCTGGGGATGTGGGTAATGTTGCTCATATTTTGCCTGTTGCTCGGGTAAAACCCTATGTGCCTCCAGTGTCGGCAAGAGTTGCCAGGAATCGCCAAAAGTTATTACTTTATTTCCACCATCCAAGGGAGGGAGAAATTGAGTTTGAAATGGGTTCCACTGATGAGGAGAGGGAATCCAGTTCTGGTGAAGAGATCAGTGATGAGGAGGATTGGGATACTGATAGTTCCATAGAAAATTGGGATTGTGAAGTATCTGATGAGAATTGGTATGATGATACAGCAGAAAAGATAGTTTACATCCCCAGGAGATGCCTTAAGGAAGTATATGGGCATTATCCTCTCGGTCCCCTAGCATCCAGGCAGGAATTATTGGCTGATTGTGGGTGTCCAGTATGTCACACAGAGTGTTATAGCATTGCTGCTCTAAACCCAGTGGACCATGCTGTGCACAGGCCACCTTAAGTGGGTATGGTAGTACCAGTAATGGATACTCCACTCAGGGAGTAATCCTGGTTGTACACCATCTAAGTTAGGATGTATCTGTTATTATGTTTATGATGAAAAGATATGTACCGTAATAATGTATGGTATGGAAATGTGTTCATAATATGTATACCAATGTATCTTGTTTATGTGTTTTGCAGTGCTACCTGAAGGAAGGTTCCGCAAATTTAGATCCCAACCGGGATGTTGGGTTCCACCAGGGGGAGAATGTAGTCATGTGTAAAATTGGTGTACATATCTCCTTCATACTGGCAGTAATCCTGGTAAGTGTGCAAGGATGCCAGTACCAATCATGGAAGTTTGCCCTCACACCCTGGTGAAGTGTCATATGTAACAAAGGAAGTGACAACATGCTTCGTGTCCACTATTAGTGACACAGTGGTGAGTCATTTCTAGAGCCTATATAAGACATAGCACTGCCTAAAGTTAGTGTGTTCAGTTGGTGTTCTGACTCTGCTCAGCTGAGTACGACCGCTATGAGGGGCAGTCTGCCTGAACGTGTAATAAAGATGCCCAGTTTCACAAGACCCTTGCTGTGTATGTGTGGAGTAATTGTACAGAAGGAGGCACCACAGTGGAGGTCCTCATCAGACACCCCCCCCCCCCTGCGGCCGTAGAGATCCTGATGAGGTGGAGCCGCTGCATCAGATGTGAGTAGGACTCAGAGCACACTACCTCAGATGCCTGTCATGCTGATATCCCCACCAGCATCATGCGGGAGACTCAGGAGTCCTGTAAGCCAGCGGGTGCACCACACGACATACAGACATGTAATGGGGCCATTAGACCACAGGGGCCAATGTGAGATTGGGTGGGTCCAGAAAACCATTACATTTGTTCTCCTTAGATTACCTCCTCTGTGCAAATTTACGGAAAAGGAGTTGCATAACATGGATCCAGATGGGAGTTTAGTATTCCTTTGTGACTAAAATCCAACATTTTAGAATATCCTCTCCATATTATTGATGGTATTCTATTGCTACAACCTCTATTTATATATTTGTAAGGAATTACCGTGTTTTCGAGGAAGACTTTTCTACTCACCAAGTTTATTACCATCAACAATTCTGTAATTTATATTTTTTCCTCGTGCATCTTTTGCAGCAAATGTGTAAACAAGCCGTTTGCCTCCTGAATTTTCCTTTATAGAGGTGCTAAAACAACATAAGACATAGTACAGTATAATAACATAACAACAAAGATGCAATTGGGAATCAAATCTTAGCATGGAAGAATAACTCACCCAGTGCTTAAAAGGGGCATTTTCACTTAGCAACCAGGGTTGTAAATAAAGTCAAAACCCTTAGGAGCAGATTCATTACATTGTGCTAATTAACACACTGTAAACCCTATTAATTTGAATGGGCATTAAGGCACCCTAACGTTTAACACCCTTTCGTGAATCTGGATATTAGCCTTTTGACACTTGTTCTACTATTTTCAATATTTCTCCACGAATTAAATGTTTTAAAGCAGCAATCCCTCTAGAATTTTTTTTTATTTATAATAATATTGCGCTAACAGCTTCTTGATTCCCCTCTCCAGTGCCCTAGAGCTGTTGTTTTAATTTTACAGTATATTAAACAACAAAAACAAATATTGTTGTCAGCTCGAGACTTACCTGCTTACCCAGGCATTTAATTAATACAGAAAAAAAATAGGGAGCGCTGGTTTAACACCAAATCACACAAATCAACAAATACACAGGTTGCTGTTTGTGGAATATCGATGGATCAGTGATGTGGAAAATATATGTTCTCCCGTCTGCTGTGTGCAGCGTTGATGTTCCTTGTTCAGACTACCTCACACGTGATACAGACACCGGGCAGGAGCAGCAAACAACGATGGAGTAGATTTTAAAAACACATATTTATTCAGTAAAAAGATTTATTCAGTCTGAGTCTGAGGAAGCTGTGACGTCAGCGAAACGCATTGCTCTACCAAGTGTGCTATTTTGTTCCTGGATGGCCACCGTACTCGCTCGGCAGAGCTGTGTGCCATCTGCGTTCCAGCAGTGGTACCGGACACAGGAGCTGGAGCAAAGAGGTACCACAGTGTACCGGAAGAGTGCTGTAGCCGGAGCATAGGAAGTTAAATGTGAATTCTCTCGTTACTTTCTTTTTACTGAATAAATATGTGTTTCTAAAATCTACTCCATCGTTGTTTGCTGCTCCTGTCGGGTGTCTATGATCACGTGTGAGGAAGTCTGAACAAAACATCAAAACTGCACACAGCAGACTGGGGAGAACATTGGAATAAGGATCCTAAAGAAACCAGTACTTACCTGTGTACTCACACATGGCCGTGTGAGTATTAACAAATATTTATATTTTTCACATCACTGTTCCATCAATATTCCACAAACAACAACCTGTGCATTTGTTGATTTGTGTGATTTGGTGTTTAACCACCGCCCCCTCTTTTTCTGTTTATACTATTTCTAAGGATCAAGGTTAGATCCTATTTGGTCAAGCAGCAAGGATTTATTACCCCAAAGGTGACCTCAATGTTGAAGCACTCTCAGGGGACCTCGGGAAGGTAGTATTTGTATTCACTACTTTTAATAGTCTGTTACTGTACATTTGTTTGTTACATTTTACGTGAGTTAGTGCCCTAGTTCTTGTTACCATATAATTAATGAACCCCAACTTGCCCGGCAGTTAATAGTTACAGTACGATCCCATCCTGTACTGTTTCTTTCCTTCTGTTTGGTCTCGTTATAACTTTCAATGTTTACTTCTATTTTCCTTTTTGTAACTGTGAAGCACTTTGAGTCACATAGGGAGAAAAGCCCTATCTAAATAAAGTTATTATTCTTGATAGAGATAGAAATATGTAACTAGATAACTATTTGGGTAAATACAAATAAAGTAGGAGTATCTCAGCCGACTAAATTTGCCATACGTTGAACTCGATGGACATATGTCTTCAACTCCATCTATTATGTAACTATGCAGCCAATACGGCTACCCATCCTTCTTTCTCTATCAATGCAAAATATGTCTGACCACACAAATAACAGGGTTGCTTAATCCAAGTTTCCTGGCTGCAGAGTCAGTGAAAACAATTGCACTACATTTATCAAATAAAAAGCTTTCCCTTTCCTAAACCTGATGCAATTCTTTTGCACTTTTTTGACTCAGGCTTGCAGCTGGTGGTAAATAATTTCCTACGTGTAAATGTCTGACCACACACATATAAACCAAATAAAAAAACAACAACAGAAGACTCACCTTATTTCATTGGGGATGAATTCTGGAACAGAAGACTGCGGCTTATTCAACACATTTACAACCACTAAAGCAGTACTATTGAGTGAAGGAAAACCTCTGTCTTTCGCCAACACTGTTAAGTTCATCTCTGTAGGTTTCAGATGGTTTTCAACTGTTATAATTTTACCATCTCTCACATTTTCAATCAGAAAGTACTTGGTAGACATTGGGTCAGGCAACAGGTAGTATTCAACCAGACCATTATCTCCCTGCAATAAAACATAGCTTGTGTTTTAGATTTCAAACAACTTGAGAAACATAATGCTTTAAGCACACAAGGTGAGAACCTGGAGAGATGGATCTCTTTCTCAGACTTCTGTGCAAACTTAATTTTCCCAGTTTCCAGACCCAGCAAGAGAAAACAAAGACAAAGTGCACGAGGGGTAAATATTCAAAATAATGTTTTCACCTTAAAAGGTTTACATCTGCAACTTACAATTCAGTAAGTAATGGCGAACATCTATATGCAATGGCACAGAACTCAAATGTCCATAGCTGAAATAATAGAAGGACCATTGGTGATGGCCTAACAACCTCGTGCGCTCGTGAAGTCAGAAGGTTGTTACACCACCACATGGGGCGCCATTGGTGATCGGAGTCTCACGAACACAGTCCGGGGATAGAGCATGAACGGTCCTACCAATATTCCAGCTACGGACTATGAGTTCTGTGCCATTGCCTATGGATGTTCACAATTACTTATTCAAATGTCAATTGCAAACCTTTTTATGTGAATACATTACAGTATTTTTACTAGTTACACTTGGTGAGCTTTGTCTTGTTTGTCTCTTTTAATATTTCCTTTGGAATCCTTTTGTGGGTGAAAAGAGCATCGAGAGATAGAACTGCAACGGGAACCATTGATAGATTTTGATCACATAAGTTGCTGCTTCTGTACAAATGGATATTTTTATTTTCACGACTCAACAGTTTATTTATAGTATAGTATTAATTTTAACCATAACTAAGTATAATAATGTGCAGCCTTTTATTTGTAAATCAATTTGAATACAATAGCTACCTTAAACAATATGACTATTTTCAGAGTTTTATTTCAGTTCCCTCTCAATATATTGTTTCTGTGTCAATCACAAACACACGTTATTGCTGTATTATAGACTAATGTTTTGTTTGATATTTTCCCCATTTTCAGAGCACTTATATTTCTTGTAACAGCATCAATAAAAATTTTGTACAAATACAATTTCTTCTTACCCTTATTATTTAGCTTTATTCAGTATTTGGTTATATTATATCTAGAACAACCATTCACCATATTAGCAAATGGTACCATATAAAGTCCTTCTTTCTATTATAAAAAAGGTTTATTAAGATTTTAATATGGATAGGAATATGTTGGTTCAATAGGTTTCATACTTTGCACCTTTTGATTTGATTTTTCACATAAAGTACATAGTGGGAGCTGTATAACTGAGAAATAAAGAAGTGCATTCTGCCCCAAGCTGAATTGTCCAATTTTATCAAGAACCTAAAAATGTACTATTTTATATGTGATCTATAGGGCCTCCAACGTTATAGGCGGTAGGAAAGGATCTTGAGATATTACTGCTAAAAAGTCAGAGGTCAAGCGATTAGCATGAGGCAAGGAATGATTCCTAAGGACGTTCAAAGGTACAGTATTTAAATTACTTCATAGAATGGATTTATGGCTTAGGGTCAATAATTCATTAACGTAACTTTTCCAGGACACACCATGATTTTATTGCACATTGAAATGTAATATCATGCATAATACATTGTGCATTATGTACATGTATATTACACCATGGGTGCGCAAACTGGGGGGCGCGGAGGTTACAGAGGTCCCACGATCTCCCCCAGGCATTTAAATTAAATGCCGGGGGACCGCGCGAGGCCTCTATAACACACTTACCTTCCCTTCTAGCGACGCGTCGTCATGGTAACCCGGTGGCAAATGACGCCTCGGGGTTACGTGACATCACGTTACCATTGCAACGTGATGTCACATGACCCGTGCATCATTTGACGCCAGGTCCGAGCAGGAGAGGGGGGGCGCAAGGCGCAGAGGAGATGAGGCAGGGGTGTGCACGGTGAAAAGTTTGCGCACCCCTGTATTACACTATTGATGTTTATCAAACATGCCCTTAACTTCCCTCATATACTGGACTAAACTACATCATTTATTTGTTACTACAATAAAGCCTACTGTACCAGCTAGTGTGTGTAACCCCCTTGAGAGAATACAGCTATGTTTGCTGCCCCTCTGGCTGATTCCTCTCTCTTGCGTGAGTTGCTGTTAAAAGACGACTAAAAAAGGCAGCTGGATCAGGACTACAACTCCCAGATGCCCTGGGCCTGAAGAGGGCCACATCACATTACAGTCAATCAGGGCAAAGGATGGGGGGAGGGGGGCCACCAAGGAATGCTGGGAAAGAAAAGGACACAAAGAGCTACAGCTACAGAGGCTCCAGGGGAGACCAGCTCTGTCTCAGTGAGCGGCTTCAGCCTGAGAAATTCCAGGACTGGTCAATGGTGATCCTGAGCCAGGCAACGTTCCACCTGTGGTAGTGGACCCTGGCTGGAGAGTATGCAGATCAATCCCCAAATGTGAGTCCCGGAAGAGCAACCTATGGAAAGCAGCAGGAGGCGCGCACACTATCAGAGGGGAGCCCCAACAGGAGACAGTAAAGGGTACCAAAACATTTGCGAAGAACAGGCCTTCAACGCTAATACGGTAACTAAGAGCTCCAACGGGGTCTGGCACCAGTTTTACAGGCCTTTATACCCCGGATTGGGCGGACTCAGCAATAGACACTGACATACACCTGCACAGCGCTTATTGTGGGGAGTGTTATGTTCCTCTGCTGATGTAAGGTGCTAGAGTGTCTATTGCTACGTGCTTTCTAAACACGGTTACACTATAAGCATTATTGTAGTCTGCTTTCCTTTGTCTGGCCTACAACCAAAGGACTCATGCCTCCACAGCAGTGACAGCTATCAGTCTGGGGCCTATTAACAAAGAGCGGTTACATGTGTTACTACCAATCGCATTTCTTACCTCTGTCTGCATTGACCAATAGAAATGAGTATGGTAGATGATGTAAATCTGGTTAAGAGAATGAAGAAGATATGATGTACCTGATCTCTGTCTGTTGCATTTACGACAACAACAACTGTTCCCAATGGGCTGTCCATAGTTGGTTCAGCAAAATATTGCGTTTGTGTAAATTCCGGAGCATTATCATTCACATCCAATATGTGAACAGTGACCGGTGTGCTAGTCTGAAAAAAAAAAAAGATTTGCTTGATAGAAATCCAATACGCTCAAGATGTATAACTTTATACAAATGAATGGCGATTACATTTATCAATAATGCGGCTTATTCCTTGCAATGCCTTAAAGCAGGGGTGCGCAAACAGGGGGGTGCGCAAACTGGGGGAGGAGCAAGACTTTGGGGAGGGGGTGCGGCGGTTACAGAGGCCCTGCGCTCTTCAGCACGAGGCCTCTGTAACTCACTTACCTGAATTCAGCCGTCTTCGGGCAATGCGTCACCATAGCAATGCAGCATCAAATGATGCCGCGGCGTCATGTTACATCACATGACCCCACGGCGTCATTTGACACCCGTCGCCATGGCAATGTGGCGTCAAATGACCCCGGACATCATTTGACGCTGGATTAAGGGTACAGTGGGCACGACATTGGGGGAGAGCAGGCTGGGGGACGCAGCGCAGAAAGTTTGCGCACCCCTGCCTTAAAGAGTTCATTTACAATCTGTTCACCTGAAAGTGATAAGATCTTATGATAGGTTGAGAGGTATGAATGTTTGCAAATTGTTCTGCACTTTTTCCTTTCACGCTTGCACGAAAATAGAGCATAAATGGCAGTATAAATTGTTATGTTAACTCATATTGTGAATGTCTGCAAATGTGTTTGGCGGAAAAAAAACTGCACATTTTGCCTGGTTTGGAAACGTTTGTGACAATTTTGTAATTTTCTAATCATAACCCAACTCTTCAGTAGAGATTTGCAAATGTCTTTGATTTCACTTTGCAAAAACTTTTGTGAACTGGGAACATTAATGTCTAGTTGGGTTAACGCATTAATTAGCCATATTTACTGGAGAGACTATGCCTGCATCTGCCCTCTCTCACTACCAGTGTGAATATAATACATATTATAAAGTGGGCAGCCACTATACCAGCATCAACCTTTCTTCACTGTCACCACAGTGTCGATACTACTATATGGTGTCCATTTTAGAATATCTTTGTGTCATGTGAAACTCAATCCTCCCTCCTCCTAATCTCCATCATTCCTCCACAAAAACTCCTTGCTCTAAAACTCCCACCTCCCTCCTTCGAAACACCCACCTCTGTGCTCTATTTTGGAGGAGGGATTTTGATCAGATACGCCCTTTCGTCTGTTGCTCAACTGCTAAAACTCTGACTCAGGCCCTCATTCTCTCCCGTCACGATTACTGTAACCTCCTGCTGTCCGGCCTTCCTGCCTCTCACCTGTCTCCCCTACAATCTATCCTAAACGCTGCTGCCAGAATAATTCTACTCTTTCCTAAATCTGTCTCGGCGTCTCCTGCTGAAATCCCTCTCCTGGCTTCCTATCAAACCCTGTATCACTTTTAAAGCTATACACTCTTCTGCTCCTCCTTACATCTCAGCTCTAATTTCTCGCTACATACCATCCCGGCTCTTGCGGTCTGCTCAAGGATGTCTTCTCTCTACCCCTTCTGTATCTAAAGCCCTCTCCCACCTTAAACCCTTCTCTCTGACTGCCCCGCAGCTCTGGAAGGCCCTTCCCCTTAATATCCGACTAGCACCCTCTCTATCCACCTTTAAGACCCACCTTAAAACACACCTGCTTAAGGAAGCATATGAGTAGCTCCATGGCTGATAATTAACACCTCATACATTAACCTTTGCTCCTTGCAGACGCACTAACCAGAGCGCCCTCCTACTGTCTCTGTAAGTTCTTCTTACAAACAAAATTAGATTGAAAGCTGTTCGGAGCAGGGACTCCTTTTCCTAAATGTTACTTTTATGTCTGAAGCACTTCTCCCCTTTGTTATTTATATCATTTATTTTTTTATATGATTGTCACATGTATTACTGCTGTGAAGCGCTATGTACATTAATAGTGCTATATAAATAAAGACTTACAGACATACGTTAGAGGGAGTTTTGAAAGAAGGTGGGCATTTCAGAACAGGGAGCTCAGAGGAGCAAGTTTGGTAAGAGAGAGTGGGTGATTTGAAGCAGGGGGAGGGAGCTTACTAGGAGGGAGGAGGGAGTTTTAGGGGACTGATGAAGGAGTTTGGCATGACACACAAGGATGTCCAAAACGGGACACCGTAATACTATAAGAATTCAATTCCAGGTATGTTAACACCATTCGTTAAAACTGGACAGTGTTACTTATTGCTGATTTGTCCCAATAATTAAATTGTTATATTTTTTGCAAATAATCAATTTTAATATAATAATATTTAGAAACATACAGTATTGTAATTGACAAATACTTCAATGGGAAGCAAAAAAGATTATATGATTTATAATTTTTAGTTTCAAATTTACATTTTCCCTACAGGCCAAAACCAAAACAGTGAAAACACACGAAAGAGTTAATAGCAAAACCAAAACACAAGGACTAATTAGAATAGATGGGAAACCCTCATGGGTAGGCCCCTTGGAACCTTTTGTATCCAATTGCGTCCGTATATTCTTGTGTATCATTCTAGTTAATATTACTACTGTTCCACCACTGGACCACATCGGGGAATATGTTTGCACTTCATAGATAAACAATAATAATAATAATTTCTATTTCCACGTACCAACTTCGGAAGACAAATGGTGTTAGTGTGTGTCTACTCCCTGTTTTTGGTTTGTGCAGTAAGAACATTTCAGGCAAACGTGGTTAAAAGTGCACGTCTCTCACCACAATTCCCAGTGTATCATTTACAAATGTTGGTGAATGTTGCTGGTGCGAGTGGCAAATTTATTGACCCTTTGCCACCTTCACAAACTGGGTAGGACACGAGGTTCCTATTTGCTGTTAGATTCTATGTTTCTATTTTTTTTTAAAAAAATTTAAACAATATTTATTCATTTTTTGACAAATTGCTGGCTAACTCACTAGCCCATTTACTTAACAATGTAAATATTACCTGATAAAAAGGAGCAGTCTTGTTATTAGTCGCTCTCACTGTCAGCACTGACTTATTTTTGGTTTCGTAGTCAAGAGGGTTTTTAACCCAAATGTTCCCAAGCAGTCCATCTATTTCAAATTGATCATCTTCATCTGTACTCAAAGAAATATGTGTATGAGTACAAGGCGTAACCTTTGTCATTTTGTACAATACAGACTTTGCCACATCAGACACATGATAGGTTTGCTTTTTCATGTACTTTCCCGACACACAGCAACCTTCTCATCTCCCTGCACCTTCTGTTTCCACTTACCCTGCCTTATAGATTGTAAGCTCCTTGGGGCAGCACCCTCCTTACCTAATGTAACAATATATGTTAATGATCAATATTTTATTGTCTTCGTCCTCCAACCCTATTGTACGGAATATGTTGGCGCGTCATAAATAAATAATAATAAACATATCATTTAATCCCCTTCCAGAAAAAAATATTTGCTTTCTTTGATGCCGTAGATCAGACGACTTCCTGTCTTACCAGTGGGGGGTCCCTGGTTCCGCAGCCATTAAATCTATTCCACGTGCCATGTCAGAAAGTATTCATTGCGTATTCCAAATCTTGTGAAGCTTTCTTTTCCCGTTCAAATGAATAGGACTACAATCCTCTCCGTGACGCGGAAGACATATTACAGGGGCCCATGAGTGGGTGCATACATTTCACATTAGGGAAAGTCAGAATGGGGTTACAAGTCTGGCTATTCAGATGCACGTAAGTAGAGCAATAGAGAACTACTGCCAGAGCTGTAGGGATTTTAGCTCCAACTAAGAACTATAGTTGATTCCAATATAACCTGCTTGCACTGCCGTTTTCTCCTCCAGTTTGGGAGAGAAAAGCTGAACTGCAGGATGTGCTGTGTTGCTGTACTTCAAGCCCTGACCTTCTCTGAATATATGAGACTTCGGTTTGTTTGTTGATGTAAAGTTTCAGTTTGAAACAGACCACAGACTGTGCAGAAAGGCCTGTCTTCAGTTATTGTAAAATGTAATAACTGCTGCAACGGGAGGTTTCTCGGTGTAAACGAGAATGTAACCCAGGGAAAAGGCATAAATAAAGAAACTTTATTTTGCAACTACAGATGCAGCAGCCATGATTTTAACAAATCACGCGGTGTATATCTCGGAATACCCATGTCATTGCGCGGGATTGCTTCCAACCGTACCGCCTTAAGACGCGAGTACAGGCGAGTGCAGAAAATGGCATTTTAGTGTTCTGGCTTTTAAACACCTGAAATTGACACAGTAGCACAGTACTGTACACATTAGGCAAGGTCCCCGCTGGCTACTGCAGTGCCCGCTGTGGCGGACGCTGCAGGGACAAGAGCCGCCCCTCAATGGGGCCGGGCCCGCTGCGAGTGTGGGCTGCCGTGCACCGAGTTTTTCATGAATACCTGAAAATTGAGCTGGCCACGTGTGACGCGCTAGGCCTCACCCCCGGCGGTTCAGCCAATGCGGGCGAACCTGTCGGGTGACATCACGGCCATGCCCCCATCATGCCCCCCCCCCCGGTCTTTCCCCCTGCAGCTCACTGCAGACCGGCAGACTCAGCGGCACGAGCCGCCAGCCTCGCTGACGCGCGTGTTGCGCAGGCAGCGAAGCCGCAGCCTTACAATTCATTCATTTCATTGCATTTAATTGCACACAATCCATGAAATTCAAACAAAGCAACCGCGATAAACACGTGTGCCTGGGGCGATTGCCCGCGTTAATGCCGCGTGGAGTACAGCAGCGCACACGAAAACGGCGCCGTGATTTCTTAAAATAATGACTGCTGCATCTGTATAGTATTTGATTGTGGGCTGTCTCCTACCTACGACACAGTGACACACTATCATAGGGCCGTATAATAGGAGTGGTAACTGCTTTAATACAGATTAAAGTAACGGGAGTTCTACTGCTTGAAGCGGAATAAAAACATTTGAAATAGAAGATGACAGGTTATACTTCAGCATCAAAACTGTTGGGTAGTAAATAATATTCTTTGTCAATTCTAATTGAATAGACAATATGCTTTTTGTATTTCTCACATAGTAAAGCAGCCATGCAAATACATAGGAAGGATATTGATACAAATATGGTTATTCTATCTTTGCTGTACTTGATACAGTGATGTGTTTTGTTACTTCTTATACCTACCATAACCAATATGTGCTTGGTTTGAAATCCCTGCCAGCTTCACAATGCACATTTAGGGGCCAAGCTCACTCTTGAAGATGGAATAGCTGATCCATATATTCTGTATTACCCTGTTCTAGCTTAGCTGTAAGAGCTATGCAATGCAGCAGGATAAATATCTTGTAAATTCATGCAATAAATTGGATAGGAACCTAAAAGTGATATGCGCACGGAGTGCTCATTTTAATGAAACTACCCAGAATCCTTGTCTGCAGTTTAACTGCTGTATGACGTGATAATTGGTTGCATGAAGCAGGTTTGGGGACCTGTTGAAGACCTGCAAATACACTTATAGATATTCTACCTTTACATCAGAAAATCAAAAAGATGTATACATTACCAATGAGGCTGTACAGTATAAATGCATTATCTTCACTGTCCTTGTCAGTTGCGGTGACTTTCCCAACAACCGTGCCAATTGGTGCATTTTCCTCAGCCAACATGTTTTCCACTGGCTCAAACACTGGTTTACAATCATTGATATCAGCAATGTAGACAACAACAGTGCAATAGCCTTGTTTTTTTTCAAGGACACCATCATCTTCAGAAAGCACAACCATCTGTGAATATAAAACACATTGAGACAACCAAATGGAGAAGTTTGTACTCATAAAATATGGGACTTTGAGGGTTGGCGTGAGGAAGCTTTTACGCTAATGGGGTAGTTAGTCTCATCCTTCATTTCACATGTTATGTGCATGGATTCAGTGCCCTGTGAAATGGAGAACACCAAAGGATTGTATCATGGACAAACAACTTAACATATGTAGACCTAGATTTACTAATCAGTGAGAAGCCATATGGAATTGCTTAGTTCGCATTAGCAAAACTCAAAGGGAGAGACCAGCAATGTTGCCTGAAGGCAATGAAGCAAACCTGGTATTCAATAGGTCCTTCTTCAAAATCAAAAGAGGTTTCAGCATAAAGCTTTCCGTTAACTGCATTTATACTGAATTTTCCTGCATTGCCATTCAGAATACTGTAGGTAAGTAACCCATTCCTGCCTGTATCGCTATCGTAGGCCTGCAGCTGGGCAATGAATGTAGGAAAAGCCTGCTCCTGTAAAAAAGACCAAAAATAATAAAGATAGTAAATACAAAGGTCATGTTTATAGATTTGCATAGTTGTGAAATATATTATAGCTATATATTATAGTATTGAAGCCTATACATTATAACCTTTAAATACTGTATTTTCAACTGAAGAAGAGACTTCTGAGTTGTCAAGAACTCATATACAACATCTGTAAAGAATTTTGTGTTGGTGAAGTAAAAAAATGCAATTTACATAGTAGACATGTGTTTATCATTTTGCTAAGAACTATTGTCTATGATGAAGCTTTCTTATTTTTGAATTGTAATTCATGGCATGGTTTTCTATGGTGTTGTAGAAACTCAAAAGAAAAATAAAGAGCTCAACCCCATTGTAGCGCAATCCGCTAGAACGCGGATCCGTTTATAACGCAGTCTGAGCGTGGCTCCCAACTTAAAAACATCGCCATGGTTTTTTTTTTTTTTAATAACATTCAATGCTTTATTGCTAATGGATACACACGGAGATGGATAAACACAGAGATGGATAAACACAGAGATGGATAAACACAGAGATGGATAAACACAGAGATGGATAAACACAGAGATGGATAAACACAGAGAACACACGGAGACACACACAGAGACACGCACAGAGACACGCACAGAAACACGCACAGAAACACGCACAGAGACACGCACAGAGACACGCACAGAGACACGCACAGAGACACGCACAGAGACACGCACACCCCTACACCATGTGGGAATTGAACCCCTGGTACTTCATATGCTAGTGCAATTCTCTAACTGCTACACCATAGGGTTAGTGTGATGAATCTGGCTCGATTAAAAAACGTAACATCTACTGCACAGTGCAGCCCATCATGGTGATGGACTGCACTGTGCAGTAGATGTTAAGTTTGTTTATAGAGTCAGATTCATCACACCAACCCTGTGGTGTAGCAGCTAGAAATTGCGCTAGCATATGAAAGATCATGGGTTCAATTCCTGCATGTGTATTATATAAAATGTATTCACTGTTGGACTGTCATTGGTCAGAGAAGGGTCATGTGACCCTTCTCTGTGCTTGAAAGTCAAATTGAACTGTCTCCCCAAGCACCAAGCTTGGGAGAGCGTACGTAAGACGCAGCCTGATGAAGCAGGGAGAGGAGAGAGCTGCAGATGCCGGATAAGTCATCGCTGATCCCGTCAGCCATTTCGCAATCCCAGGTATAACGCGGTCTCATTATGTGGACCCTGAGCACTGCATTATAACAGAGTTCAGCTGTACTTCTTTTGTGACTATTTCTCAGCTTCAGTATATGAGCTATGGAGATTACACATATTTTTGGGGGATATATTGTAGGCTGTTAGCATCAACTTAATCAAAAAGGAAACTATCTCAAGATTACCCTTTACATAATACGTCCAACATTTGTTTCCATTTTTTCTGTCAATGAAAACTAGACTCATAATGAAATGTTCTCTGTGCATTTTCCAAAAGGAAAGTATTCAGTACTTTCACTGCCGTGGGAGCCAGCAAAATATTACAAAACAATACATGTCTGTCGCAAAGGGGCTAAAATAATGAACCAGCATTATAGGGTTGATGCTTCATCCCCTCAATTATTTCATTTAAAACTACAAAGTTTTGACTGGTTGAGAAACAGTATGGACGTTGAGGCTGGATGTAAACAGTTTGCTTAGGAATGTTATTAAAAAAAGGATGGTTTCTGTTTAATGTTATCAACCTGCAGTACTGCTCTGAATGATGCTAAACATCGTTTTTTCTTTATGATCAGAGGTCATAGGCAATGATACCATTCAAAACTACTCTACAATTACTTGTAAATGCTTTTATTAAATGTAAATTAAAATGTAAAGGTGTTCACGTGTCTCTTTTGTACACTTATCACTGAATTTGACATGTACAGTATGTATTTATTTTCTTAAAAAGAAAAAAAGGTTTGTGTTGTTAATTTGCTATTGTTTTAAATACAATGTGACGTGCTGGTTAATAATAATGTGTACATTTGCAGTAAAATAAACATGAGGCTATACTGACATAAGCAATTTTGGAAGGAGTTGCTTTCAAATGATTTGTTAAGCATTTGGTTAGCAAAAACAACATATCAAAGAGGGGTTTTAAACTTTTCATTGTTTCTTGCCCTCACAAACTAATTTGTACATTTTGCTCATTTGTATTTCAACCGTACTGTATTCTAGAGATGTACTACACCGTCTTACTTCCTTCAGTGTGGCTTCCACCAATGGATTTGGGAAAACGGGGGCAAAATGATTGTCCTCTTTGACCGTCACATGTACTGTGGCTTCACTGAATATGTCAGGCTTCATGGAATCAGCTGCATGGACTGTTAAATCCATTGGAAAGTCCTCCTTTTTTAACATCTTCTTTGTCCTTATTATGCCTCTTAGTGGATCCATGGTAAAGTAATCTATTTCAACAAAACAAACATGTTAGATATCTATGGAAATAGCCTGCCAATATTTGCATATTAAACTCATAAAAAGTGTGTCTTAACAAACATTAAGGGGCTTATTTCTTATCCACCTAAGCGGCCGGTCGGGCCGTTTTCAATTTCTGCCAACAACGGACAGATTGGCAGCTTCAGCAGATATAGAATAAGATTTTATTATACTGTTCTACTTGCACCTTCTTCAAATTGCAGTAAATAGATTGTAGTAAAATTTCTAACATCTTATGAAGAATAGGTAATCATAGATGTTTAAACCATTTCAAATCTGGCAGATTTGGTGCAGAGAAAAGAAGTAGGATATATGATAGATGGTAAGCTACTATGGGACGATCCTATAAGCTCTGAAGCACTGTTGACAATGCAGTCAAGTCAATGGAAGTTTTTAGCCTTATACCTTACAAACTATTTGCAATTATATGTCCCTCCTGACTCCAGAAAAGTAGTGAAGTGGTGGGACGAGTGTTTTTTTAATCATATATAACACAACTGTACACTTCCAAGTTATGCGTAGTGTTACCTTTATCGTTTCCGGATGCTATGCTGTATACAAGTGATGTAGTATACAAAGCGTTTATCTGGATCAGAAAAGTTGCTGGTAAAGCCTGATCACTCATGGGATCAGGACTATAACGAGCTGCTGAGAAGACTGGGCGACCTATGTTGCCTGGAGCAATTGTCACAAACACCTTGAAATAAAAGAACAAAGGTCAACTTGTTTTTAAATAAATGTCATGTCATAGATATCCTTTATGATCCCCCTTTCCTATTAGAGGGGCCTGCAACTCGTCTGCTACGAGGCAGAGGGGGAAGGACGAGGAAATACAAAAGTCAAGGACTTTCTCAAGGCTCTGCACTGAAAATAAATGATTGGACACTGGCACATTTTGGAAATGCCGCTCACCTCCCACTGGAACTCAACACAGGTTTCAGACAACTGATGAAAAGGATGGACAAGTTCAGTACCTTAATAGTGGTCCTAAGATAGCAGAATAGACGGAATTGACAGGCATTCATGGGGAATTTAATGATGACATAGTAACTTTTATTAATTGATGAACGTTTCAATTCTCACTCAGGTCCCTGATGAATGAATTATTAACTGATCACACTTCAGTCCTGATCAAGGTCCCAAGTGAGGACTATATGAGAATCGCAGGGATAATGTCTTCATAAACGTCCACGTACATATAAGGCCGAAATGTTGGCATATTTACAATAAACCTCATTATATTCCCACCAGAGTGCCTGCCTAGACCCAGATATTGATTCAAGTAATGTCATAAATGTTGATCAGTTGCTAAAATGTTGATTATTCACTGAACGGGGTCAAACACTAATCAATTAAAGTAATTGCATTATTATATAAGCTCCTTTATAAATTACATCTTTTTCTGTGACACTGTTCTGCTTACACAGCACCTAGATACCTAAAGATGTATGGAAACTTAGTGAATAATTATACACTTTAAATATTTAGAGCTTTGTTCTCATGATTACCCCTTTCCTGGTTTGACAATATCTTTTTTTAAATACATTTAATAAAACTAAGTTAGTAAAACACAACCTGGACAACCTACTCTCTTTTTCTGTCTTTTGCATTAAAAGGATCATTTCTTTGTAAACCACAGTGAAGTACAAAAAAGGTCTTCTTGACTCAATGAATTTTATGGCCAGGATTCACTTAAGGGTCGTGAAATAGGCAATATTATTTTTTTCATAATGCCAAATATCATTGCCCAGTTAACAACCTATTGACTAAGAATCATATACAGTATGCACGATAACTCCTGTATTCTGCTAATCTGCATATGGGTGTTTGGAGATAATTAATTAGATCTGTGATGGACACTATCGCAACAGGAGAAACTCACAACCTCAACTCTAACATTTGGTTAACACAGGAAGAAGATCACAGGCGGCTTAGTAAAATGAATGTAAATAAAGCACTTGTGCCCGATGGCATGTAACCAATGGTTCTTAAGAAGTTAAGTTCAGTAACAGCTAGACTTTTTATCTATTATTCAAGGATTCTATTTCCACAGGCTCAGTACCACAAGATCGGGGTATAACAGATGTAGTGCCTATAATTAAAACGGGAGCAAGATCACACAACCAGGGAATAACAGAGCTGTAAGCCTGACATCAATAGTGGAGACGCTAATTGAATGATTTATTAAGGGATAATATTCAGAAATACCTAATGGATCACAAAATTCTTAGTAATAGTCAGCATGGATTTATGAGGTCATGTCAAACTAACCATATTAGTTTCTCTGAGGATTTAAATAGCAATTTAGACCAGGGCAATGCCGTTGATGTGGTCTATTTATATTTTTCAAAGGCTTTTGATACGTTGCTTCACAAGAGGTTAGTGTACAAAGGAAATTTTGCACCTGGATTGAAAACTGGTTAAAGGATAAACAGCAGAGTGTTGTTATAAATGGAACCTTCTCAAGTTGAGCTAAGGTTGTAAGTGGAGTACCTCAAGTTCGGTACTGGGTCCACTGCTTTTAAACTTGTTTATTAATAACCTTTTGGCTTTGGTCCCGCTGCGACCGGTGGCGCGCGTGGCCGCATGCGCGTTACTCACCTGCAGGGGTTTCCTCCTGAGCCGGTCCCAGTCCCCCCTCGCTGCACGGCTCACTACACGCTGTGACGCGTCAGCCGCCAGGGGATGCAAGAGAATTGCGATCCCGATCGGTGACGCGTCACGTGGTGCGCTGGTGAGCCTATCAGCGGCGGGGATGGGAGCTGGAGCTGTCAGCCTCCAAAACTTAAGAGGTAAGAGATGTGTGTTTGTGTTGATGGAGGGATCAGCTGTGAGGGCATGTGTAGGGGGGGGGCTGCTTACCTTTCAGCCGGCAGTAGCACCCTCCTGCAGCCCGGGAGACCGACCCCCGCTGCAGCCATCCGATGGGGGGGGGGGGTGTGTATCGGACGGGAGCTGTGGAGGGGAGTGTATCGGATGGGAGCTGTGGAGGGGGGTGTATCGGACGGGAGCTGTGGAGGGGGGTGTATCGGACGGGAGCTGTGGAGGGGGGGAGTAGCACTCCGCTCAAACCACGCCCCCCCGGGCCGCCGCTCCCTACAAACCGCATAAAGCCTCAAGTGCCTCTCCACGCGCCGCCTGTCTGCAGTGCGTGGTCTGAGGCAGTGGGGCCTTAGCCTTAGGTTGAATTAGAGAGAAAAGTTTCCATCTTTGCTGATGATGCTAAAGTATGAATTTTAGTAAAATTAGAGCAGGATGTAATTTCTCTAAAGAAAGACTTGATAAAAATGGAAACTTGTGCAGGTAAATTGTAGATGAGGTTTAGTACAGATAAATGTAAGGTTATGCATTTGGGAAGCAAACATAAGCAGACTAGATACAAAGTAAATGGGTTACAATCAGGTCAATTCTTAATGGAGAAGAATTTAGGAGTGCTTGTAGACAGCAGGCTTAGTACTCAATGTCAGGCAGTAGGTGCCAAGGC
Organism: Ascaphus truei; assembly: GCF_040206685.1. Lineage (NCBI taxonomy): Eukaryota > Metazoa > Chordata > Amphibia > Anura > Ascaphidae > Ascaphus > Ascaphus truei. The sequence continues at coordinate 87,320,248 of NC_134486.1, forward strand.
TAATAGGATATTATCTGGCATAGCACGGGTTATGGTTATAAGGGGAAACAGCATAATGTTGCCATTATATAAATCTTTAGTAAGACTACACCTTGAATATGGAGTACAGTACTCCCTCAATCAAAAAGACATTATCGAACTTGAAAAAGTGCAGAGAAGAGCCCCCAAAAGAATGAAGGAGATGGTAGATCTAAATTAAGAGGAAAGGCTACCTACATTAGATTTGTTTACATTAGAAAAGAGGCATCTGAGAGTATATGATAACTACTTACAAATATATTCAGGGTCAATACAAATAACTTTTAAGGGAAATATTCATGCCAAGGACAGTACAAATGACACAGGTTTATGCCTTGAGATTTTGGGCTAGGTATTTCACCAGAAGCAAAAGAAAAGGATTATTTACAGTAAAGAAAGTTCAAATGTGGAATTTACTACTGATGGAGACTGTAGCTACGTATGATGCAATAGATTCCTTTAAGAGAAGGTGATGAATCCCAGGTTTTTCAAGCCGTGCCTGTCCTTTCTTGATTAAATTAACCCTGTCTGTGCTGGTTTAGTGGATAGGAGCAGTGAAGGGAGAGAATAGTGGGGAGACCTCTCTGGGGAGACTCATGTGGTCTCATATCAGAGAGTAACAGGCATTATTGTTTGCCCCAGAAAAGTCTGTCACGGGAGACCAGAACTTTACACTGGGATTGAGGCACTAGTCAGAACAAAGCAGTTCAATAATACAGGGGAAATTCTAGCTACTTAGGTTTTCAGGTGCCGCTTCCAAGGCTTATCCGAGTTTCGCTCCCACTCCTGACCTTTCTGGTTCACTTTGCGGTTGAGCACGTGCTCTCTGCTTCTCCGGCAACACACAAGCCCGTAGCGCAAAAAGCAGTTTCATATATCCCGCTCGGATAGGCTCCCAGCCTCGTTTTCAGGTGTCTCCGGCACAGCCTTGGAGCACAACGCTGAGCTCACCTCCACGTCAGGGTCAGCATGAACTGTGATCGGATTCCCCTTTTCAAGCCTCCCTGCTACCATAGGAAAGCATGGCAATGGGGCTGGCGACCAATCACAGCGCTGATGCTGCTAACAGACCAATCAGGAGGCGAGGGCTCGCCTGCATTGGCTAACAGTAACAGTACATATAGATGCAACAGGTTTTATTATTTCCCCCAGTGAGATATATTATGACATTCTGCGATATATCAAAGCAAATTTGGATCAAGATTTATGCAAACTGAGTAATTTTCATCTTCTGTCTCTTTGCGTCATTGTATCAAAGTCTTTGCCCCAAGCCGTGTCCCATGTGTGGTAACAGTTTGCCTCCATTATAGGAAACATGTTCTTATATTGGACGCAAATAGAAAATGGAGCAATGCTTCAAAAAGCAAACTAACATTCACACATCCTTTATATTGATCCATCTCCCCCTCTGTGTTATCATTGCCATTGATTCCTACTCTGAATTATAACGGGCTGTGTTGTGTTATCTGGGGGAATAATGAGGCTGGCTACATCTGGAGATGCATTTAAAGACATAGCCAATTGCAGTAAGTAGCCAAGTACCTCAAAGTGTCAAAACATAAATGTAAGTAGAGGGATAGCATTAAGAAAAGATGTGGTACTCCCCAGCACGGAAGCAGTTTACTGGTACTGTACCTTGACAGAAGCTGAGAGAGGCGGGACACCAGTATCAGTGGCAGTGACTGTCAGAACATAGTACACTGAGGTGTTGTGTTTTGGAAGGTCTTTTATTAAAAAGATGTGACCTGTAGCATTGGATATCACAAACAGTCCCTCGCTGTCCCCATCTAAAGAAAGAAATATTCTGTTATAAGAGAGAGCACCACAAACCTGAACAAACACACAGCTTCAAGAATAACAGGGCTAATGTTTTAGGCAATTGTTGTACCGAACCGCATGCATAATCCTATTTGTGGTCTTTACTGTGTAACTAATAAACTTTCTTTTTTAAACTATAGACAGAATTTGCTGAGCAGAAGAATTCTAACTCTGGTTAAAAAATTCCCAGCTCCAGTTCTGACTCAGAGAGTTGAAACATTGAACCGTCACTGGTTTATGCTTGTGAAGTATTATTAGAAACATTAATACCTATGCACAACGTGCTGCATATTCTGTTGCATTACAATGAGAGAGTAAAAAGTAGCAATGTTAATCAATAAAAACAAAAAGAGATACCGGCGCCTAATAAGTCCAATTAGGTTATAGTCCTGGAATTCCAATTGGAATGATTCAAGTTCCAGAATGATGATTTAGCAATTTCTCAGTCTTAGGGTGACCAGATGGAGCTTCATTCGTATGGAGTGGAACATGAAACGAAAAAGACACAGAATTTAGTGCAACACAGCTAATAATAATTCATGTGAACATAGACTTACAAAACAACACAGACAAGACTAACAAAACACACATAAAAGCAAAGCTGGAATTAAAAAGTTAGTTTAATAAAACTATAAAATATAAAATGTGTGGACGAAACTCTCAGGATATGCCGATCCGGTAGAGTAAAACTGAAGCGCTACTCACAGGACGGCTGATGGGTAAAGGCAATGAGCGCCAAACAGGCAGATGAGTTCTGTCCTTCTCGAGCTGGAAATGTAGTCCACCGGCGTGTTCCTCCGTGTTCCGTGCTTCTTGGAACCGGAAGTGACGTCACCGGCGTATTCCTCCGTGTCCCGTACTCCTTGAAACCAGTAGTGACATCACCGGATGTATCGTCACAGGTAGGCGGGACTTTCGGCGGGATTTTCGAGCAGAGAACCTTCCTCTTTCTGCTCCAAAGCGTCAGCACTCAGCGCTCAGCGCTCAGCGCTCAGCACTCAGCCTTCCTCTCCTTAGATCGTCCAAACAATATAAGAAAAACCCTATGCGTTTTCTGCGCTTGCGCACACTTCCTCAGGGGATATGAGTCATGTCAGTGGTGCCTGGTATTTATCCTTATGCCGATGTTATGATTGGCCTGTCAATTAAGACATTCTTAAAGCGATACCTACTTGGCACATAGTGAAAAACACTGACATTTGAATACCTTTGCATAGAAACAAAAACAAAAACAAGTAACAACAAATACCTTACACAATAACTAAACATAATAAAACAACAATAAAAATGTGACACATTCATTATGATTTCAATGGCAAATGCTGGCATGTATATTGATGAAAGACAGTTTATATAAAATCCAACTCAGGAAATTACAAAAAGGCTCCTAGGTCAAAGTCTATATTAAGGCCTCTCGGAGAGAGTGTCTGTAACTCATAGATCCAGTATGCCTCACGCACACTGGATCTCTGTAACCTATTCCCACCTCTTATGCTGGCTTTGATGGTCTCAATCACCTGACATACTAATCCATTAGGATTTTTATTATGATGTGTGAGGAAATGATGGGACACACTGTGAGTGACAAGTCCCTTCTTTATGTTGTATATACTGTATGCTCATATATTCTCCTTTGGAACGTTCTACCTGTTCTTCCAACATAAGTAAGCCACAAGGGCATCGGAGTAAATATATGACATATACCATATGGCAATTAATAAATGACTTAATAGGGTAAATTCTTTGAGTGACATTTGATCTAAACGTCTTTGCATTACAACTATATGAACATGCCAGACATTTAGCACATTTAAAAAAACCTTTATCCATCTTATCACTTTTTTGCTTAAAATAATTGAGTGGGCAGCTTGGAGCCAATTTGGATTTTAAAGCTGTGGCCTTAGTAAATATAATGGTTGGTTTTGGGGGAAGAATGTCAAACTAGGGCACTATCCCTCAGGAGAATTGGCCAATATTTATTGACACGAAACGCGTAGGGTTTTTCTTATATTGTTTGGACGATCTAATGAGAGGAAGGCTGAGTGCTGAGCGCTGAGTGCTGAGGCTTTGGAGCAGAAAGAGGAAGGTTCTCCGCTCGAAAATCCCGGCGAAAGTCCCGCCTACCTGTGACGATACATCCGGTGACGTCACTACCGGTTTCAAGGAGTACGGGACATGGAGGAATATGCCGGTGACGTCACTTCCAGTTCCAAGAAGCACGGAACATGGAGGAACACACCGGTGGACTACATTTCCAGCTCGAGAAGGACAGAACTCATCTGCCTGTTTGGCGCTTATTGCCTTTACCCATCAGCCGTCCTGTGAGTAGCGCTTCAGTTTTACTCTACCGGATCGGCATATCCTGAGAGTTTCGTCCACACATTTTATATTTTATAGTTGTATTAAACTAACTTTTTCATTCCAGCTTTGCTTTTGTGTGTGTTTTGTTAGTCTTGTTTGTGTTGTTTTGTAAGTCTATGTGAGTCTATGTTCACATGAATTATTATTAGCTGTGTTGCACTAAATTCTGTGTCTTTTTCGTTCCATGTTCCACTCCATATGAATGAAGCTCCATCTGGTCACCCTAAGACTGAGAAATTGCTAAATCATCATTCTGGAACTTGAATCATTCCAATTGGAATTCCAGGACTATAACCTAATTGGACTTATTAGGCGCCGGTATCTCTTTTTGTTTTTCTCCATTTCCCTGATTGTACTATCAGTATTCCACCAGGCTGCCTAGCACCCCATAAGGGTTCACCCTCATATAGGGTTTATTGATTGTTATCACCAGATCATTAGCGCTAATTCTACATCACCTTTTTTCTTCAATGTTAATCAATAACAAATGAACAAGGTCTGGTACCAGAAGTATAACAGTCCTCACAGGACTGAGCTTCACAATTTCTCACCTAGTTGTCACTGTCGTTTTCATTGCCCTCTTCGTAACACAATCAAATTGTGGTGATATTTAAACCTAATTCCCTCCTAAAAGTTAGGACCATCCTCTTACATCAAATGCCCAATGAATGTCATCAGCATCTCCCTGGTAAATGTTTGAACATATATATCCAAAATTAACAGTTATATTTCAGCTGTTCGAAGTCATAGTCAATGATGATGCAACATGGTCACCCACAAATTCATTACATCTTGGTTGCCACTTGGACTATACCGGGCTATTCTCAGCAATTCAAAGCCTTCCAAGGTGGCAAAAACTGGAAAAGTCCAGGGGCACTTAGATTTCAAATGAAATAATTGGAAATAAAATATCTTCAAAAGTAAGCTTTTTTTTGGTTTTGTTTAATAATGGAGTAGGGACTTGCACTTTTAACAGTCACACTGACCATCTTAAATCGTTTGTTCCCAAAGATTTAATTCCCATTACCACCTTGAAAATCATACTGTATATCTCATGGGATGTTATTTATTATATCGCGAGAAGGCAGAGGCGCCCAGAGTTCTTGTACTGTAGAAATCACAACACTTATTAGTATGATGGAGTGCAGGGATGTGCTGGAGTGTAGTAAGTGACGTGAACTTGAGTTCTGTTGAGCAGCATTTTAACAGTTTGCAGATAAGAAGGGTGAAGAAGGATAGTTAGAAGAAGATTACATTCGTCACAATGGCAGAGAATGAGCAGCTCTTAGCGTTGCTTTGGAAGTATGAGTTTGTAAGATACCTGTGATAGCATAATTAATCCCTTTATCAACAGCTTTTCTTTCGTCTGTTGCATTAATATCAAGAACAAGGCTGCCCAGGGAAGAGGTACTGTCCTGTATTATTTTGTTGTATGTAGGACTTTCAAATATAGGTCCCTCGTCATTGACATCTTCCACATTCACTGAAAAAAAAAATACAAATTAATAATAAAAAAATAAAAATAAACGAATTGCACATTGTTAGGATTTGTATGCACTATACGTTAATAGCAAAGTAGTCATGAAATATATGCAAAAAGACATGTAATGGTATTTATTAAACCCTTCACTGCCAGATGGGGTGGCAGCGAATTGCTTGAGAATCATGTGTTTCCTAGTGATGACATACAGAGCTATTTCAACACAATCTGCTCCACTTTATGTATTTTGTTACATAGAGCTAATAGTCTACACAGCACTTTACATACACATTGCATGAGACATAACACAGGGGAATGAAATAGTGGGATAAGTTAGTCAAGTTAGTAAAGATTATGATAAGGGAGTCCCTGCCCTGAAGAGCTTGCAATCTAAGTGGTGCAGTGCGGAGAAGTGTGCAAGAGGTGAGCAGGGATATAGCGGGTGATTAGAGGTAAAATGTAAGGAGTAGCAGAGGTGTGTAGGGACTTAAAGAAAGTAGAAGAAATGTATAGGTAATGCAGCCTATTAATGGAAGCCAGCAAAGGTATCTCTAGGCATTTTAATCAATGTTTATTATTAATCTATTTTGTTAAGGGTATGCCATATGTTTAAAGTGAAACTTCTTTGCTGGCCCCTACAGGGTTTTCATGGGAAAAAATGCATTGCCTTGTAACGAAAAACTTTAACAAACGTGATATCACACTGCTAAAGAGCGCGCACGCGGCCGTCGCGCATGCGTAGAAGAGGAGCTTTCAGGCCACCACGCATGCGCAGTACCGCCCTTGTCCACCAAGTACATTGACGCTCCCCCCTCTTCCAGCACGCATGCGCACTAACGGCTGCGTGCCCCTTCGCATGCGCACCACCACAAGAGAGTACTGACCGAGGGGGAGGAGAGGAGCCAGGAAGACCGGGCAGGGAGAGAGTGAGAGAGCCGCATCCCCTGAAATCCCAGTGCTGAAACAGACACACACACAGTGTCACACAGAGTCACACACAGAGTAACACACACACAGACACACAGAGTCACACACACACACGCAGTCACACACGCGGTTACACACACGTAGTCACACACAGAGTCAGTTAGTCGGTCACACACACGCAGAGTCACACACACATACATGCAGAGACACATGCACACAGAGTCACACACACGCAGAGTCTCACACACACACACACACAAACATATATGCAGTCACACAAACGCAGAATCACACATGCAGTCACACACGCGAAATTCACAGTTAGTATAAATATATTAGTGCCATGTACGTGCTTCTAAGTCACACTTCTTTGTGTTTTGTCACTGAAATTGTGTTTTGATTTTTAAATAAAAACATCACCATCACAAATACAATTTCTGTGACAAAAGACAAAGAAGTTTCACTTAAAATGCACGTGCTCGGCACACACACCCTTTTTCTTTGGTTTGGGAATTGTACATCCATGAGCACAAAATTAGGTCAGAGACACAGAGGAGTGGTGTTAAGTATAGCTTTGAAGTTGAGCACAAGTGTCTTGAATTTCACTCCGTAGGGTATACTGTAGGTAGCCAGCATAGGGACTTGCATAGTGGTGCAGGAGAGAAGTTGGTGAAGCATTTAGAATGGACTGTAGAGGAGACAGACAGCAGAGGGGGAGACCAACTCAAAACAGGTTCTAATACTGTATTCCAGTCGGGATATAATGAGTATGTAAGTTTTTTGATGGATTGTTCCATGAGCAAGGGACATATTTTAGCAATATTGCAGAGGTGAAAACTACATGATTTGGAGAGGTACTGAATGTGTGGAATGAATGAGAGGGACAAGTGAAGAATGACACCTACAGTAGGTATCTAGCTTGGGGTATCTGAATTATAGTGGAGTTATCGCAAGTGAGAAATCCGGAATAGGTGTAGAATTAATAGGTGGAAAAATCATAAGTTCAGTTTTTTACATTAAGATAGTGATTGACACAATACTGGAGAGAAGGGGAAAGCTCACGAGAGGAGAGGTAGATTTGGGTATTATCAGGATAGAGATGGTTGGGAAAACCAAATTATAGTATTAGTTTACCAAGGAAAGAGGTGTAAATGTAGAAAAGTCAAGGTCCTAGAACAGAGCCCTGGGGCAGACCAACTTGTATTAGTGGGAGTGGAGAGGAGGAAGTGCCAGCAAAGGAAACACAAAGTGTGGTCAGAGAGGTAATATGTAAATCAGGATATATTGTTTATAAGCATTTAATGGTGACAATACCAGTGACTGTTGCAGTGCTCTGAAGTTGAGGATCGTCCGGATTGTATGCTATGACTTCCATGATGTGTTGAGTGGTCATCTCAAAGTCTAAAGGCTGGAGGACTGAGATATTTCCAGACATTTCTCCAATGTAAAACAAAGGAGACGCTTTGGTAAAAGAATAGAAAATGAGAGCATTGTACCCAATGTCTTCATCCACTGCAGATACATCCAATATCTAAATAAAGGGATGGTTAAATAAAGTTAGATATTATAGGGTTCATTAGTTAAACTGGTATAGTGCCAATCACGACACTATCACGTGGAAACTCCCATTGATGTTAATTGGTGTTTCCGTACAATAATGCCTCAACCGGCACTATCGCAGTTTAATGAATAACCCCAATGTGCCCTGAGAACAGACTATGCATTAAATTGAATCATCTTATGACACCCATGAATTTAAAAGTGTTGTTCTATATAGTTGTTCCAATTTATATTTAATTTTTTAATCTGGTATGTATTTTTTTAACACCAGTATTGTATTTGTTTTGCAACAAGTCGACTTTAATAAATGACCCCAACTGACTTTGAATTAGAGATACTGTGTGTTCAGTTAAATAAAATCTATAATTTTAATAAACTGCTTTACCAATTACATGTATTGTTCCCACACAACAACACTAAGGGGCATATGAATTAAGCGTTGCAAATTGAATGTTTGTTGATAAATTGACGCATGAGAATTACAAATGATATTATGCTTGTGTGCTAACCTTTTTTCCCTATTGTGCTCCTTAAGAGTCAAACATAGTTTGGTCATGTATATTGGCACAAGCACATGGAATGCGTGTGATGCACAGATATAAAGGTATGTACTTAAAACAAAGTTCTCTCTGTGCTCCCAAAAAAAAATATCATGGCAAAAGGAAAATACTCTTAGGATCATTCTCACAGGGGGCAAGGTATAAATCGGCTCTAAAAGCAGTGACACATAGGTGAGTTACAACTTAAAGCGTCTTGGTGCGTCAATGTATAAAAATCATTTTGATATGTGGTACGTGTGGCAATTTTACACTTTTTGGACCAAGAAAAAAAGGCATGGGGTTAGAGACAGAGTTTGGAGGTAGTGCACATACTACATGCAAAAGATATGTTTAAAAATAAAAACATATGTAACTACTATATATGTATGTAACATACTGTATGCAAAAGATATGTCGAAAAATTGCCGGTATGCACTACTATTGGGCCCCAAGAATGCGTCACAATTGTCTGTGTACTTTTTCTTGGCGTAAAAGACAAATGCAAGGAGACACACAACTCTTAATACATTCATATGTATGCACATGTCGCACACCATGCAAAGAATAAGAACATGTGTCAATTGTAAAAACAGCAAAGAAGGGTGGGTAGCCGTGTTCATCCTTTCATCCATGTAGTATATAGGAAGGAGAAGGAGGAGATGATATGAAACCTTTTTATTGGACCAACAAGTAGTTGAAATGTTACAAGCTTTCGAACCTCTCAGGGTCCTTCATCAGGTCTGGGAGAAGGAGTGGCTCAGTGACCGACCGGTGTCGGCGCCTTGTGACCTTGGGCAAGTCACTTAATCTCAGGCACCAAAAAATAGATTTTAAGCTCTACAGGGCAGGGACCTGTGCCTGCAAAATGTCTCTGTAAAGCGCTGCGTACAACTAGCAGCGCTATACAAGAACAAACAATTATTAATATTATTTCGAGACTTGTTGGTCCAATAAAAGGTTTCATACCCCCTACTCCCTCTCCCTCCTTTGTTACTAAATGTAAGAACACGATTATAATATTTACCAGCTGTCACTAATGATTTTAAGTGAGAAATTTATTTTTTAAGCAGAGCTCTCTTAATTCATTTTCCATGAGCCATTCTTTATACAAAGCCCCGGAAATATCATGTTAATTCTAGCACACAACTACAAATAATTTGGCAGTATATAAATACCACACGCGGAGGCTCGTTTTCTTTCACTGTGATGTTAAATGATCTCTTTTTGAAGATCGGGCGATTATCATTGACATCCCCCACTGTGATATGGAGAAAGACAGAGGATGAAAGTGGTGGGAATCCCGAATCAGTGGCCTGTGCAGGGAAAAAACGGGATTAAACCATGTATTGCAACATGTAGTTCAACAATGTATTGTAAAGCCCTACATCAAACAATGCATCAAACTAACAATGGGATTCAAAAAAAGAACATGTAACTCTTTAAAGGAAAGAGCCCGGTGTTGTTGTCTCATTCTTTATGAATCTTAGCATACATTGTCAAATGGAAAATCTGTTTAGGTGGGAATTATATACCTGTAACTATAAAATGTATCCCCACTTGTGTCAATGAGCGATTTGGAGAGTAATTATACAGTATGAGGCTGTCGCTACAGTATTAGAGGAGTTCGATTTTTCAATAAGAAATATCACCAGTTCAGCTTATGTATCTCTCAGACTAACACATTTACATACAGTAGAACACTTCTGCATGCACTAGAACATATCTGCATACACTAGAACACTTCTGCACACACTAGGAACATATCTGCATACACTAGAACACTTCTGCATACACTAGAACATATCTGCATACACTAGAACATACTGTATCTGCATACACTAGAACATATCTGCATACATTAGAACATATCTGCATACACTAGAACATAGTGAACAGAAGTGGGGAATAGGTGCGCAACTACAAACAATTTAGCGTGATACAGTGAATAGTGATAAATATATATGTAACGTGACCTTGTACAATCGAAATGGAGCGTCTGCAGCTATGGCACCAGGGATGGCTCAGGTACCCCCTAAGATTAACAAAATACACAAAAAACACAGCGCACAACGCTCATAGTGCATTAAAAATTATATTAAACCCAAAAGTAAGGTAAGTATTAAGCGTACATTGTGACAAATATAAACAAGCACGTCAAGGGTTAGTGTTACCCACGCACCAATCTGGATAGCGGTGAGGATTTCTTCAGTATAGACACACAGCTCCTCCCGTCACGGTCACTCGATTGTAGACTGAGTCCTGGATAATCACCAGCACGATCACATGCAGTCCAGCAAAGTTCGTATTGCAGATAGTGTCCTCCAGTCAGGCTAGCTCCCCAACAGCACAGCGCACGCTGTTCAGCTCTCCGGTCCGGCACTTCCGGGTTTGTGACGTCACTCGGAGGCGACAGCTCGTCGCGATCTTTCAGGCACTGTGGGAGCCCGCACAGGGGCATTGCAGAGTCCAGCATTCAGCATTCAGCACACTATCAGAGTGTTCTTCCAACGCGTTTCGAAACCGTCAAGGTCTCTTCATCAGGGACCTTGACGGTTTCGAAACGCGTTGGAAGAACACTCTGATAGTGTGCTGAATGCTGAATGCTCGACAGTGTTCTTCCAACGCGTTTCGAAACCGTCAAGGTCTCTTCATCCCTGACGAAGAGACCTTGACGGTTTCGAAATGCGTTGGAAGAACACTCTGATAGTGTGCTGAATGCTGAATGCTGGACTCTGCAATACCCTTGTGCGGGCTCCCACAGTGCCTGAAATATCGCGACGAGCTGTCGCCTCCGAGTGACGTCACAAACCCGGAAGCGCCGGACCGGAGAGCTGAACAGCGTGCGCTGTGCTATTGGGGAGCTAGCCTGACTGGAGGACACTATCTGCAATACGAACTTTGCTGGACTGCATGCGATCGTGCTGGTGATTATCCAGGACTCAGTCTACAATCGAGTGACCGTGACGGGAGGAGCTGTGTGTCTATACTGAGGAAATCCTCACCGCTATCCAGATTGGTGCATGGGTAACACTAACCCTTGACGTGCTTGTTTATATTTGTCACAATGTACGCTTAATACTTACCTTATTTTTGGGTTTAAAATAATTTTGAATGCACTATGAGCGTTGTGCGCTGTGTTTTTTGTGTATTTTATACACTAGAACATATCTGCATACACTAGAACATAGCTGCATACACTAGAACATAGCTGCATACACTAGAGCATAGCTGCATACACTGGAATACTTCTACATACACTAGAATACAACTACATACCTGTACACTAGAATACTTCTACATACACTAGAACACATCTACCTACACTAAAATACTTCTATATACACAAGAACTCCATTAGCAACCTTTTCTTTTAATTCTTCTGTAGGAGCCACCCCTGGCTAATCTCCATATGCAGAATTATAAAATTTTACAGTACATGAATGTATATTATACAGACATTATTTATTAAAATAATTTCTAGAAAGGTGAGGCATCTATCACATTTATAGTTTCTCCACTCTTATATTTAAATTGCTTGTTTGTATAACTGTTACCTCGAACGGCAATGTTTCACCTCTTTAATTTCCCACTTTTTTTTTTTTTTCAGTTCATTTTCAGTGTAGTGAGAAGCTGCTAAGTACAGACGGGCACATTTATTTGGTGGGCTTGGATCCGCAGTGGATCAGCCGGTTCCTTTGGTCTGCGGATTTGCGTTTGCAGTTTTTTTTAATTATTATTACCTGTACGCTCCGCAGATTTTGCAACCCGTGGACGGATTTGTAGAATCCGCGTAATCAGCAATCCGTCGGCGGGTTCTTATGAATCAGTCAACGGATTGTATCCAATGGCGGAGTTTGATTCAAATCGACCAAATACGTCAACGGATTTTACACCATGAAACTGATTTTGGGGGGGAAATGCGAGAAAACCTGGGAAACGGATTTGAGCAGATTCGCACATCTCTACTGCTAAGGTAGAGAATTTCCAATGCAGCAAGGGAAGGAAAGCCATGGCCTTGTTAACAATGCATGTGTTAACAACTTCTCTCCATATTGAATTTGGGGTACAGTTACAGATTATGCCATTGGTTTTGCAAAAATACTGATGGTACAGTGCTGTTTGACCCTCTTGCATATGACCACCATTACAGATTATCTACTAACCACTATTATAATTTGGAGCTACTTCCCCTTCAATTACTGTACATGTTCACAAGGAAGGCTAACACTATCTTACATCAGCAAGACCAGAAATAAATACTATTGACTAAAAACAAAAACAGGATAAAGACCTTTTGTACTTACTATTACTTTGAGCTCATAACTGGCCACTGCCTCTCTGTCTAAAGCTCTTGTAGTAGTCAGATTGCCAGTGAAGGTGTTTATATGGAAGCTGTCAAAGTCATTTTCCAAGAAGTATCTTACAAAACTATTATTTCCTGTATCCGAGTCTGTAGCAGTGATTAAGCCAAAATTAACAATATCCTCATCTTCAAGACATGTGAGATTTGTATGAATTAATGGTGAGAAAACGGGGGCGTTATCGTTAACATCATCTACACGGATTGCAACCTTAATGGAAGAAAAAAAAAATAGGTTTTAGAGAATGCATTGTTTTTTTTAAGTTTCAAGAATCTTTTATGAAACCTTTGCCAGTTGGGTGACTGGCAATAAAGGTGTATTCCCTTTCCAGTAAAATCCCTTCCTCCTAACTTCTCCTCCCAGACTACTGTAGCAATAGAGTAAAGAGGATTGAAGAGAGAATGTACATTTGCCTGAGAGCAGAGAGCAGGCCCAGATGTAGCAGGTGTAATTGCATCTGCTGGTCATAAAGTGTTAACCCTGCCCCCTTTTTACACGCAGCTAATTGTTTCACAATGGTGTCTGCTCCTGCTGTGTGCGTCCCGCTACAATGCGCCAACAGGAGCAAAAACGGCAGCTACATCTGTAGGTGTGTGTGATCCACTGTGATTCATCAGAGGCCACGATTATACTCCGCGCACTGGTGCTCGCCACAACAACAAATTGCTGAATGCCTATGAGGCCGCCCCTAGTGCGCTCGCGGCGGAGCGCAATGGTGCGAGCCGCATCGCGTGAGCGGTTCAGCCAATTACGGAAAACCAGCCTCGTGACGTGTCAGCCACACCTCCCCATCACCTCCACAATCGCCTCCATCAGAATTCACACATCGCTAGGACGAGAGGCGCCCCGCGATGCGATGAGCGCACATTGACATGCCCCAGCGCGGACTACAATCTCTGCCTTAAGTATTTGTGTTAAACTGTGTTCTTCCCTCTTCTTGTACAAATGTGTTTATTGGAAATTATTAAATAGATACAACAGAAGGTAAGAAATTATTTTTGCAGAAAAGTTTTTGACCTTCATTTTAATCTAGTTTCTTTCAATTAACGGTGAAAAGGAATTTTTTCTATAGTTTTCAGTACTACAATTAACCTGTAATGATCTTCTTTTCTTGTAGATTTCCAAGTTTAATTTATTAACAATTTTTATCACATTAATTTGTCCCCCTGGCACTTAGAACACTAACAAAATTGTTAGAACTAGCATTACATACAAATTCCTTGACTAGAAAGGAACAATTGTTTCAGTACAAGAAATCATATTGACAGGTTTCCAAAAAATGTCATATGTCATACCACAGTTGCTGCTGTATTGGATGGTTTCCGTGAATCAGTGGCTTCCACCATAATGCTGTAGCTGTTCTGCTCCTCTCGATCTAAAATGGCATGTGTAATAATATGACCTTCGTTAGTAATGGAGAACGTCCCAGTGTACGACTTAAGAAGATACGTTACTGCAATGTCTGCACTTCCAGTGAGGGCTCTTACTGCCCCAACTTCAGTTCCTTCTGGTGCCTCCTCAAGAATGCTGAAACTATAGTGGGAATTTGCAAACTGCAGACCAAAGTCGGTATCATTTGCTCTCATTGTGATGTATACAGTAACTAAAAATGTAAGAAAGGAAGAGAAAATCAGTGGAACAGTTGCAGCAACCTGCGTTCATATGAATGTAGAAGACTTTCACAAACAAAGCATTTCAGGCCTCGTTCAGGGTGCAGGCTTCGGAGGGAGGGCGTGCTGACGTGCGTGCGGCCGTCCGACACAATGTATTTAAAGTTTATTGTAGTTGTCAGGGTAGCAGCTGCCCTGTCTCCGAAGTACGGAGTTGACGCTGGCTACAGTTTCAATAAACAACCCAAGTCGTTTTTTGAAGCTGCAGCAGCGTCACTGGGACCTCGGCAGCCAATGAAATCCTTCTTGAGAACGATTTCAAGACAGCAGCTTCGATCCCTAAGCTGCTGACTGTAGCCCCGCCCCCTCCCCGCCTCGTCAACTCTTGAAAAAGTCTGCTGGGGAGGATGTGCACACATCGCCCAGCAGACTGCCGCTCGCACACGCGAACGCGCGCCCTCCAACTCCTGCCTCTGGCACCCTGAACGAGGCCTCAGGTTTCAAATTCTAGAAAGTGTATATGAGCAATTTCATGAAAAATCTATGGGAATTTTCATGTGACAGTGCCCAGATTTAATACATAACCCACTAACAATAATTATGATAAAAATAGTAGAGAATATTCACAATTGCTTTCAATTGTAGCTTGTAACTACTGTAGTGTTTTAGTCAATTTGATTGTAGATGCTATTTTAATCATAACAAGGATATACTTTGGTAGTTTTACTGTATATGTTTAACACTTGTAACATTACACGTATGTTAGACAATGAGAGAATCCTATTCTTCTCCCTTTAATTAAACACAATACCTCTATGTTCCAGAAATTGACTTCTTCTTGGGAAATCACTTACCACTGGATGACAAGGCTGGAACTCCATCATCCGAAGCAATCACTACCAATGCAAACCCTGTTTCCTCAGTAACATCAGATAAGTTACGAGAAAGAGATATTTGCCCATTTGATCCATTAATGGTGAAGCCGTCGTAGTGGTGGGGGAAGCTGAGAATAAAATAGGTGTGTGGAGCTGTTAGAACCTCCTTCGTGTATACATTTAATCTTTATCTCATGATCCGCTTTCTTCTATGAAGACAGATTGATCACCTGACTACCGAATTGACATATACAGTATACAAACAGATAGGACTTTCTCCTCTTGCGCTTTCATTGTTGTACAAGGAATAATATATACTGTATGGTGAACCCTACTCAATAAAGCTAAGGCATTTATTTATTAGGGTAACAGTAGTTATATTAGAAAGAAAAGGTAAAAGTGTGACTGCTCACAGACCAAATAGACAGGTGCCACAGTTTGGCAATTTAAATCTATCCGCGTATCTTTAAAGGCTAATAACACAACGTTAATTCGTATTTTCTCCCGTAAAGAGCATTGCGTTAACTAAAACGTCAATTAGTTATAATTACGTGCAAATGTTCTGCAAATAAGGCATTGCAATAACAGCGCACATCCACAAAAGTGCGTCAAGGTTAGGTCAAGGACTGACCGTACGTTAGTTAGATGATACCGAAACTTGCCGTTACTCCCATCCACACCCTGAAATAAGGTGTTTACAGAATAGGCACGATTGAACTAATAGAACATTATTTTCGTTTTTTCTCCGCTGTTTCTCAACTTGAATAAAACACCTCTTTCTGGATCGGAGTAAGGCCACGACATACAGAAGTAGCAAGACTCACTTTCTCCATCGTCATGTTCAACCAAGCAAAAGTACGTGGCGACAGAGACGGTGTCTGCCGCGATCACACTGCGGGGGTCAATGCTTCCAAACGGGACCCCCACCGCGGTAATCCTCCGATGCCATAACCACTGCGGTCACCGACCATGGGAGGCAGCAGCACCGGAGATGGTAAGGTTAGCTACATCTGTCCTAAACGTTGCATTGTTCGCAGATAACGCAACATTATGTTACAATAACGTGACGTTACGCCCATGCTAGTGAGATGTACAACGTCCATGGATATTACATATATTATAACTAGCTTTGAGGATATGCTTTAAACCTCAGGGAATAATGTTCATCTGAGTTTTATTTTACTGAGCAGTACAAAGGGGAGATGATGGACATTGTCGTAACAAAAATATAACATGGCAACAAGTATTAAAAAATAAAAACAGACTGAATAGAAGCTTCTAATATGAAGTTAAAGCAAAAGGTTAAAGTACATTGGCAGTGCACAGAGCAGATGTAGAGATCATCACACGCGTTTGTAGTGTTTTTCTTTTTATTTAAGACTAGAAGGTGATAGAAATTTACCTGTAAGAAATAAGGGAATTATTTCCTGTGTCCGGATCTGTAGCAGAGACTGTAAGGACAGGGTCTCCTTCTCTCACGTTGGCTAGAATAATATTTGCTAAGTATTCATGTTCAGTGAAAGCCGGGGCATTATCGTTCACATCCAGTATGACAATCGTGACATCTGCAAAATTCTAATCAAAATAAAATAAATACATTCGTCATAAGAAAGGGTACAACTTCATTATACCGTGAATAATTCAGTAAATATATGGATAAATCATTCATATTCCATGGTTAGTATTTTACACAGAAACATAATTGTTGGTAAATAAAAACGACTTAGCTCACCTAGTCTTGCCATTTTCCCTCCTGCTCTAATGCCTTATACCACAATTTGATATTTGTGCTTATTTCTAGGTTTACGTTATATATGTTTGCCTATCACAAGCAGTTATTAATTAATTTGCTGTATTAGGTCTGCTACCTCTTCTGGGAGGCTGTTCAATGCATCCATTACCCTTTAAGCGAGGAAATACTATGCCACATTTTACCTGAGCCTATCCCCCTCCAGATTCAATGCACACCCTCCAGTACTAGCAATATTCTTTATCTGAAAAAATGCTTCCATCCTACATATTGTTCTCATACTCTCCAGTACCTTCCTTGGTGGCGTTCCATTATCTGAGGCCGTTACTGCCCGTGTGTATCGGTTTTTGGCCTCTCTGTCCAGGAGCCCATGAGCGAGAATCATCCCATTCTGCAGGAAAAATAAGAGCTGGTTACAATGATATAGGGAAATTAATGCAAACAATGTAACAAATCTAAACCATCCTGTAGTGAAGGACTAAAATACATGCTATGAACACATCATTTTGGTAGTTAAAATAATATATGTTAAATTCCTAGTCCATGATAGTATATAGAAAGCCAGCACATCAGAAAAAACAAGCCCTGTTTTGTAATAAAGAACTGCAGTTGGTATAAACTCCTTCCATATAAACATGTATCATAGCATAGCCCTAATATTGTTAGGGGACTAGTACCTAATGCCAGCGGCACCATATATGAATAGTACAGACCAGAGTCCCATAATAAAGGAGAAATGAAGGGTACAGCGACCCATAAGTATCACTCACTTATATTCTCCTGGAGTGTCCAACCACAGGTGTGTTCTTAGGCGTGCAGTCTCCCAGGTAGTAGCAGGAACAGGTAAAAGATAAGGCAGTGCACTGCCTTATCTTTTACCTGTTCCTAGTCCATGATAGCCATGAAAAATCCCTTAAATTAACAATAGAGCAGAGGCTTCATTTATCTTGAGCCTTTGCTAAGAGTTCTTATTTCGTATTATTTCATTTCTTAAATGATTCCCAAAAATACAATACTGTAAATGCTTCTTTTATACGGGCTTCTTTGCGCTTTCTTCTTAGCGCCTGCTGTTCCGTAAATACTTTCCTATCCATGGCTTTTGCATATTGCAATGCGGTTGGCCTTGTAATGTCATCTTCAACAAACAGTAACTCCAAGGTGACACACAGAGATAAATGAAACAAAAAATGACCTTAAAGTCCATGCTTCTAGCTCACAAATGTGCACCTTACAGAACATGAAATACTTATTATTAATAATTATAATAATAATAAAATGTTATGAAATGATTACGACATTTATTGTAATATTCACTGAGAGGATTGACATGCTTTTCTATCACATTTCTTTACTTAAACCTGGATTACTTCTTGTAGTTGGATATAACTGAGGTTGTTTTTTTTGTTTGTTAGTGTTTCAGTGCCTTTTTTGCCTACAAAAACACCACTAAAGTTTACTATTTCTCAAGCAGCTCACTGAAGCAGAAAGCAAAACACCAAATGCTCCATAAGACTATTTCAGTAGAAATGTTATTGATTCCCTGGCAGAGGAGTCTGTAGATGAATTTGTCAAATCTTATGCACATCTGACAAAAATGTTGATTAAAATGTAACATTTCTATCATATGCTTTACTTTTACTAATTGATATGGTATCCAACATATTCCTTTTGGCACTCAGAGTTTACACACATGTTACTTATTTTCCTGTGAAGGTATATCACACAGTTAATTTGCATGCAATATAACAATTAATAAGGCAAATAAAAACATAATTTAAGGAAAAGAACACAATCACCGTGGAGCCACAAACTAATTAGGAACAGTACACAATGAGACTAAAAATGTGTTTGACGTAATGCATTCATAATTTCAGCTAAATGTTTTGCCTCGGAGTGCCAAAGAATGCAGTGCATTTATTTGTAACTATTGAAATATTTTTGCTCCTTGTAAATAAGTGGAGGATTTCATCATTTGACACTATAGAGATATGAGGTACAGGCATACCCCACATTAACGTACGCAATGGGTCCAGAGCATATATGTAAATAGAAAATGTTCTTAAAGTGAAGCTCTCCATTTTCCCCACTTATCGATGCTTCAGTACAGGTAGGGAGCCGATATTGCTGTTCAGGACGTGCTGACAGGCGCATGCGCGAGCTGCCGTTTGCCTATTGGGCGAGGGGAATCAGCGCGTCACTACTATGGCGGTCTGTAGGGCAGAATAAGTGTCCATACTCGCGAAGCGAGCGTACGAACACAGGAGTATGGGGCTATTGAAAATATGTCTTTACTCGCGTGTACTTAAAGTGAGTATCCTTAAAACAGGGTACGCCTGTACTGCGTTCATAGTAACAGAAATGTACCATTATTATTGTTGCACTGACGATGTAAATAATTGTTGGACTATTTTTACGGGATTTAAATTCATGTATGGACCCTTCATGTCTTACTTGCTGTATGATGAAGCTGTTGTCTCCATCTATCGAGGATGAGTGGAATGTTATTTGTCCATTTAATCCCTCATCCAAATCAGTGGCATTGATTTCTCCGAATGGCACAGGTGGGGAGCTGCTATAATCTCCTTCGGGTATAGTGAAAACGACTGGCCGGTTGTGAAACTCTGGATTATTGTCATTGTCGTCAATGAGTTTTAAGACAACTAATGCACTGGAGTTCAGCCCATTTGAGTGCGCGTCAAATGCCCAGACCTGCAAGAAAGGACACCATTATTTGAGCATTTTAATTATAATGCACTAGTGTATTTTGAATATGTAGCTATTATTGAAATAGAATTGCCTAGGTATTGCGGGAACAGTCTTGTTATTTCTTGTGACTGCAAGTCCTGGTCAGCATGGGTTCTGGCATAGGGGGTGATGCCAAACAGCAGCAGTAAATGTGCTAAGAACTCCATTACCATTAACCAACCTCCTACATTCAATATACAAATGCTTCTGTCTCTAAATGCATGGGGAGGTTGCAGTTCCCTCTTGTAATACAGAAGCACCTCTGGAGGCAAAAGGGTTAAGATAGAAACTAAACAATGAATACTGCTGAAGCAGGAGCAGAATGGCTCTGTCACTTCCTTTGAAGTCACTGAATCTCCATGTACGGGGTCGGCACTCATTCTATGCATAGTGTTACGTACAATATCAGCACTATATAAGAAAAAATGATAATGAATATTGCTGCAGCCATATAGAACAATATTAATAACTTACCCTCACAACTATTTCGGGCGTTGATTCTCTGTCCAGTTCTCCATTTACCAAATACATCCCCCCGAGTCCGTCAACACTGAACATAGTGTCATTCGTTCTAAAATAACCATTGGACAATCCTCCCTTTGAAGAATAAATACATTTATATATGTAGTCTGTATTTGTCACTATCTAAATGCAATCCCTTTCTAAAACATAGTCATCAGGTAACACAGGTCATTTATGTAGCTGCTATGTCATAGTATCAGTTACATTCCTCCTGTACTCCCTTTTTGGGGGAATAATAGCAGATTGCAAATAGTCAAAGTTACCAGTACCAGTGTGCTGCTAGTGGCAGGAGTATATTTGTATGAGAGTATATTTGATACACGTATGGTTTGTTATAAGATCCATGTATGGTGTGTGTGTGTGTGTGTGTGTGTGTGTGTGTGTGTGTGTGTGTGTGTGTGTGTGTGTGTGTGTGTGTGTGTGTGTGTGTGTGTGTGTGTGTGTGTGTGTGTGTGTGTGTGTGTGTGTGTGTGTGAATGTATATGATGCATGTGCAGGGGAGGGGGTATTGTACTGTAGGGAACGGAGCCTTGGGGTATTGTACTGTAGGGGAGGGGGGATTAGTGGGTGCTGTGCTGTAGAGTGGGGAATTGTGGGATATTGTACTGTAGGGGAGGGGGGATTAGTGGGTGCTGTGCTGTAGAGTGGGGAATTGTGGGATATTGTACTGTAGGGGAGGGGGGATT
Source organism: Ascaphus truei (assembly GCF_040206685.1). Taxonomy (NCBI): domain Eukaryota; kingdom Metazoa; phylum Chordata; class Amphibia; order Anura; family Ascaphidae; genus Ascaphus; species Ascaphus truei. The sequence continues at coordinate 87,341,500 of NC_134486.1, forward strand.
AGTGGGTGCTGTGCTGTAGAGTGGGGAATTGTGGGATATTGTACTGTAGGGGAGGGGGGATTAGTGGGTGCTGTGCTGTAGAGTGGGGAATTGTGGGATATTGTACTGTAGGGGAGGGGGGATTAGTGGGTGCTGTGCTGTAGAGTGGGGAATTGTGGGATATTGTACTGTAGGGGAGGGGGGATTAGTGGGTGCTGTGCTGTAGAGTGGGGAATTGAGGGATATTGTGCTGTAGGGGCGTTGTGGGGTGGGATGGGGGAGAGAGAGAGGTGGCGGTGTGGATTGGGGGAGAGATGGGGATGTGAGAGATAGAAGGGGGTCTCACAAGGCCACTGACACTGGTGGGGATGGGGAGACTCAGTGGACTATCTAGTCCTGGGTCTGTGGCCATGAGTACTGGCACCTTTTTTTTTTTTACAGCACTGTGCATATATATTTATATATTCAAATAGAAAGGTTTAGCAGTAAAGTCTGAATGCAGCCATCCAATACATCACACTTTTTCATTAAAATGCAGCACAGGGAATCCATGAAACCCCTCCACCCCTCCCCCTCCAAATATGAACATTAAGCTAAACATATATATTTTTAAAACTTCCTTTTGCATGATCTGGATATGTGACATGCTTCCAATCTGCTTTGTTGGGTTCTGCCACACGTAAAAATAAATCATTTATAAACATATAATTACTTATACTTATATCACATTGAAAAGCTAAGAACAAGAGTGCGTTCCTAATGTATGCAAGATATTTAATAAAGTAAGCCAGTACTGTACATATAATTGTAAAATCATTCCACCGGAATGCAACTTCTTCCATATAAATTGGAGAGAATTAGAGAAAACAACAAATTACACTCTTTGCATTTGAATGTTTCCGGACAGAAGTTTTGTGTCATTCATTTGAATTCGTACGGCTTTTCAGCACATAATACAGTATTTACAAATAAATTCTACTTACTTCATCCCGATCAGTCACATTGAGAACACAAATAATGCCACCGGTTGGTAAATTCTCTTCAACAGAGATGTTGTATACAGTTTGATTAAATTCAGGAGGATTATCGTTGACATCCAGCACATATATTCCAATAGTAGCTGTGCAATTGAGACTGGGGGATCCTCCATCAGAAGCCTGGACTTCTATCTCAAAATACTTTCCAGTCTCAGAATCCAGCTGTTGGAGCAAAGTAATTTCCCCAGTGGAGGAATCTATCCGAAATACAACAGTTGCTGTAGGAGGTTGCTGATTAGTGACAGTGTAGGTTATGAGAGCATTGGTCCCAGAATCCATATCAATAGCTGATACCGTCAGTAACACTGTGCCAATGGTCTCATTCTCTGGTACTGTGACTTCATATTTACTCAAAGGAAATGTTGGGGCGTTATCATTCATATCATCAACTATGATAGTAAAAGTAACTTCTGAAAACAGGGGTGGTTGGCCTTGGTCCCTGGCAATAACTGTGAAGTTATACAGTGCCTTCTCTTCTCTATCAAGAGTTTTTTCAAGGAAGATTGACCCTTTGACAGGGTCAATATCTATTTTTCCATCCCCTCCTTCTGAACCGTAGGATATCAGCCCACTGAATTTGTCATCAGCATCAGTCACATTCACAACTACGTTTATGACTCCGACATTTTCCAGAACGTGAATGGTTGTGTTATTAACATGAAACGCTGGGCTGTTGTCATTGATATCAGTAACATTAACATAGACTGTAGCATTGTCAGTTGTGTTCCCATCTGTTAATGAGACATGGATCATGTAGGACGTGCAAGTCTCATAGTCTAGTTTGTCCTTTGTCCAGATGGCTCCATTGTTGTAAATAGAAAATGTTGCAGCTTCAGTGAGTAAGGTCAGTGTAACTGGAACAGCTGGATTCAAAGGCACAAATTCCACCTGTTGGAACATGTACATAGTAATTGTTTTATTCTGAAAATTGGTGGCCATGTTTTCCTTAAGGAGCCTATAAAATCAGCCAAAAACAGAATGCAATTTGACACAATAACATTTGGGGCATTTTACAAAAAAAAAGTAAAAAGGATTAGGGATAGCTCGCACTTTGCACTATTAAAGTTTTCTGAACTGGGCCAGATGTGCACACCTCAACTTAGTATATCAGTGTCAGAGTTGAGAAGTTTCATACATTTGCAGTGGGAACAAATTTAAGGATTTCACTTTGCATGTTTTGTTGGTTATAATGTACTACAGACCCAATATAGCATGTTAACACATAACTGGGCCAAGATTGATTGCTCAGCAACACAGTAGCAGTTGTTATATGTGTCATTAAATAGTAAAGAAAATGCTTTCTTATTCTAGGGAATAGCACAGGGTTTTTTTTTTTATGTATTCCTTCTTTATGAGTCATGCCTATCATATGCAAAAGCTATTACATTCACAAAGCAAAAACATGCAATACAGTACATCATAACATACATGAAACTAGATAAAAACTAAAATGTCAGACAGATGTTCTTGTCATATCGTAGCTTTGTTTGTACAAGTATAAATGACTGTTGTGTCAAATTAATCTTACTACGGGGCCAGCTTGTGGCCATAATAGATGAAGACAAATACTGTATCAGTAAACAAAAACAGGAGCCCAAGGAAAGGGGTCTTAGAATCTCCCAAACAGGCATCCAAACCTAGGTACAGTCATTCACCCTAACGGAGGGGGCAGTACACGTACCCCTCAGGATCTATGGCTTTCTGACATTATTTGTATGTATGTATGTCTTTATTTGTATAGCACCATAAAATGTACATAGCGCTTCACAGTAGTAATACATGTCATATAAATAACAAATATAAATAACAGATCATGGGAATAAGTGCTTCAGACATACTGTAAAAGTAACATTAAGGAAGGAGTCCCTGCTCCGAGGAGCTTACAATCTAATTGGTAGGTAGGGAGAACGTACAGAGACAGTAGGAGGGAATACTAGTAAGTGCGTCTGCAGGGGGCCAAGCTTTGTGTCATGTGTCCATGATTATCCAGTGCTACTCATATGCTTCTTTAAGCAGATGTGTCTTAAGGTGGGTCTTAAAGGTGGATAGCGAGGGGGCTAGTCGGGTATTGAGGGGAAGGGCATTCCAGAGGTGTGGGGCAGAAAGTGAGAAAGGTTTAAGGCGGGAGAGGGCTTTAGATACAAAGGGGGTAGAAAGAAGACATCCTTGAGCAGAACGCAAGAGTCGTGATGGTGCATAGCGAGAAATTAGGGCTGAGATGTAAGGAGGAGCAGAAGAATGTAAAGCTTTAAAAGTGAGCAGTAGAATTGAGTGTGTGATACGCGATTTAATCGGAAGCCAGGAGAGGGATTTCAGCAGGGGATTTCTTGTATCTCGTATTCATTTTGGATTAGCAGTGGGTAATTTCGCTGTGATTTTTCTGTGTTTTTATGGTTTTAATCTGTCTGTGTTACCGCCTGTAACCTTGTTATAATATATCATTTTTTGATATTTTCTGGGGCCCCTTTTCCTGGGGTGCACTGCCTCTTTTCAGCAGGTATGGATGTCTGCAGTTTACTTTAATTTATCATATGGTAGTAGCGCATGTCCGCCATTTCTTGGTACATATCAGTAAACCTAAGCTAACAGGACCGGGCTTTCTCCAGGACAGGCGGAATTGACGTTGATATTGTCTCTAATGCGTAGGATGTGTTACAGTGACTGTTCCTATCTCTCTGAATACAAGTATTAACCTTTTCACTGCATGGTTCTCTGAAGACAAACATTATTCCTCTATTAAAACCATGGCTTCAGGATATATTTACAGTACTTGAAAGTTATGGTCTTACTTTTGTTACAAGAACAGGACTGTCCTTCTCTTCTTCAACAGAGGCAGTGTATGCATGATGGATGAACTGAAGTCTAGATCCCTCATGTCTAACGATCTGTACCAGGACGGATGTCATTCTTGGAGAATATCCACCTGCAAGTAAGTGGGTTTTAAGATTAAAAGAGCCAACAGTCAATAATAATACAATTTTAATAATATCCATTATTTGAGTATATATATATATATGTAGGCGTGTCACCCAACCAAAGCAGTTAAAGTCTAAAAGCCTAAAGACGTTATTGCAATGCATACTGGAGACGATGGACTTTGTCTTTCTAGTCATTGGCTGCCATACAGTATGTGGAATTTTTCTCTTGCATTTCTCTAAAATTATATAATAAATGGAGAAGGATGGACCATAAATATTCTTTCAATCAAAATGATGTTGCTGTTATTTGTATATCCTACATGCTACTGCTACGGATGCGGAATAGGTCTCACCATCTGTTGCTGTTACCAATAAGTTGAAGTGCTTCATTCGATCGAGAGGAAAATATACTTTTTTTTTCAAAATAATTACTCCAGAGACGTTATTTATTTCAAAATAGTCATTTTCCCTTCCTCCTTCAAGTGTAAATTGTATATCTCCATTTGCACCTTCATCAGCATCATCAGCAATCACCTGCAACATGGAACAGATTGTTTTACAAATATGTTCTTTAAATTAAAGCTATTAACTGATTGAGCGCACTATCCCCAGCGTTTCCTATACTGACACCCTAAGGCTACTCTTATAGTGCCAGTGACGGCGACGCGACGGTTGCTGGAAAATCAAATAGAGATGACTTCCAGCGATCGCGACCAATCCGTCGCGTCGTCGCGCTTACTATTAGTGCACGCGACGGCGGCAATGCATTTGTTTTGCCGCGACGTCGTGTCGCTGGCACTATAAGCGCAGCCTAATTCACATTAAACTAAAAACATAGTGCTAGAAGTACTGTATACATGTAACGTTTCTACATAATAAAGACATTCAGCTTATTTAGTATTATTACCTTAAGTACTGTCGTCCCTGTAGTCATGTTGGAGAAGATGTGCCCTTCATATGGAGTACCTACAAACACTGGACTGTTGTCATTTTCATCCACTAGTGATATGTTGACTGTAGCCTGAGTCTCAAAATAAGGTGGTACATTCTCAGTAGCACTCACCTATACACGGTTATGAAGTTCAGGTTAATCAGAAATAACAATTTCAATGGAAAATGTATCGCATGTTAGATAAAGGAGTAACCCCCTTAAATATGCTGATGTTTAACGCTGCATTCCGTGGAAAAAAAACATTTTTTCTCTCTCCCTAGGTGGAAAGCAGGGGGTCTCTGGAGCTTAAGCGTGCCCTCTCATGGAGGTTTAAAGATCTCATGGAGGTTTAAAGATCCTGTCTCATGCAGGCCAATAGGAAGCTGCGATGGATGACGTTGCGGCTTCCTATTGGCCCGTGTAACGTGGGAGTTTTAAACCTCCATAATGTTTACCCTGGAGGGGACAGCATGCGGGGGAGGGTGGGGGCACCTTCTGAGTTATGTTTCTTGGGAAGCAGGGGACCCACAGAGCTGAAATTTATGAGATTCAGTTCCGCAGGTCCCTTGCTTCCCACCTGTGCTTTAATAAAAGAATAATAGAACCATATTCAAAATGGCTTCTTTAAGAACAGTGGGAAAGTTAGATACAATGCAATCATATATGTAAAAAAAAGTGACGTGTTTACCTGCAATAAGAAGCATTTGGTTTGTTCTCTGTCTAATGCTGAAGAGTTTGTCACAGTGATTAACCCAGTGTCACTTATGTGGAAAGGAGAGTCCTTGGGAGTTATTTCAAGTTTTCCATTGAATCCACGCTTGTGTAAAAAAAAATATATATATAATATACATATAAAAAATATACATTTTCCAGTTTTTAGAATGTAAGGATTATCAGGTAGCTCAGTTTGTCATACTTTCAAACATCTTAAAATGCTAATGAAGGACAAAACAATTATGTGAATGGGAAAGTTAGATAATATCATCTACTTCCATGAATAATATTGAAATGTACACAGAAATAAACGTTTTAAAGCATTAGTTTTGCTGTTTTTCTCCATGACAGGCTGATGTATACATAGTTACAAGAAGCACACTGACTGCTACAGGATATCCACTACTATTATTTTTTTACTGGGGGAAGTGTGATTGAGGTGAAGCCAAGATATTTAGAATGGGCCCCAATGTAGAAGAGGAGGATATTAGCAAAGGATCGTTTCTATTGTTGTAGGACAGTCTTATTGAGTAGCAGGTGATATTTAGGTAGTATTTAGGTGGACAAAATGACTCACGATAAAGGTACTGTAGTCTCTCAGCATAAAAGAATATTATTCATTGGAAGATAGTTTACAGAGTGAAAGGCTATTTCAGCCTTTGGTGGGCAGTCACCCCTAGCATAGGGCAGTATTTCTTGTTGGTGGGCAGTCTCCCTTAATACACAGCTGCTTAAACCATGGGGTAGTCTGGTAGTTCTCCACGGACTCCCAGACTCACTAGGTTGTAAGAATAACCAATGCATCAGCACTTATGTTCATGATCCTAAGTAGATGTCATTGGTGGCCAGTCTTACTTAAAAATGAGAATAAAGCATTCTCCATATTTATAGGGCATTATCACATAAACACGGAAAGAAAAAGCACTGGTGCACTCGTACTGTATGTGTTTAGAAATTATTCTGCTTTGTTTCCTTATATGTATCTCTTAAAAATAGCAGGAAACATTGAGAGTGATTAAAAGGAGACATGAAATGCAAGACTGCTCAGACTGGGGTGAGATTAATACATTCATAAGTCCAGTGAAAACATAGAGATGCAGTTCCACTGGCCAACAACTGTTTCGCACTGCGTGGGGCTTTCCCATGTCCTCTGCCTTGAGAAAGCACCCTGCAGTAACATGCTGCTTTAACCTGATTACTTACATCCATGGTTTGCAACCTTCTGTGGAACCCTGTAGTACGTCTGGAGATTGCCTGGAGATTCCACAAAAAGACCTACAGTATGTGCTCATATTTCTCTAGCACGGTCTGCGTTTTATTGACAATCAATCTAGTTAAAAAGCAGCAGTTCAAGCAATATCCTACATATGTGCTTTTTTAATAAATCAGTTCTGTACTATAAGAAAATATTTGTAGCATTTAAAATGTAAAAAAATGTTTGAAAGACATTTTTTAATGTTTCTAATGTAGGAAGCATTTTCAAAGTGACAGCCCCCTTCCCCTTCTGATAGGCTCTGGCTCTTGAGCCCGCCCTCTCTCTAGCAGTGAACCAATTGTATCTAGTAACTGCCCAGTCAATCATATTCCAGAACTACATATTCCATAATTAAATAACCCTGAGCAAAGCGATCGCTTACAGGAGAACAGATCGATCTGCAGCTTAGCTATTCACTTGTCAGTGTGCAGATTGTATTGATGCACATATTGAATGTTAAAAATATATATATATATATATATTTTTAAAACCGCAGCTTGAACTGCAGCTTTAAATAAGAGACTTGTATGGTCGTGTATACTCATTTATTACTATAAGAGCTCTCAATATATGTGAGCTTCTTGAGAACCAATGCAGCTACCAGATCTCTGCACGACATTATATCTGAAAATTTCACCCATAACCATTTTATCTTTTATCTCATGTTCATGGGCATCTTCTCATTTATACTTTATTTTGTTCCACATATTCTTTCATTGTTTTTCCTTCCAGTGTTGCCCTTCTTCCAACTAACTGTAGCTTCTCATTTCTAGTTCAAAGATTTAGGCTTTCATTATCTCATTCAATCCACCTATTTCCTTCTCTGCTGATTTTCCGTGGCATACTTAATAATTTATTTTTTAGAATAACATTTGATATTCTAGTTACAGTATATACCAACTCTTTTTTTTTATGTTTTCGTCTGAATATACCCCCAATAAATTAGTAAATAAAATAAAATAAAGGCACACTTCTTAAAATACTTGGTCAGATTACAACTACCATATAAAAGTAATACACTTTTTACTGCTTCATGGCGCAGTAATGAAGATTTCATTTCGATTAGAAAGAAAATGAAATACATCAAGCAGACGTCAATCCCCTTGCACAAATTCTACTTACCTCATCCTTATCAGTAACTCCGAGTGCACAAATAATACCTCCATTAGCTAAATTCTCTTGAACAGAGACATTGTACACACTTTGACTAAATTCAGGAGGATTATCATTGACATCCAACACATGTATTTCAACAGTAGTTGTGCTGTTGAGTCTGGGGGATCCTCCATCAGAAGCCTGGATTTCTATCTCAACATACTTTTCCGTCTCATAATCCAGCTGTTGCAGCAAAGAAATCTGTCCTGTGGCGGAATCTATACCAAATAAAGATGTTGTGTGAGGCTGTTGACTAATTACTTTGTAGGACAGAAGTGTGTTGATACCAGAATCCATATCAATAGCTGATACCGTCAGTAACGTTGTACCAATGGTCTCAGTCTCTGGTACTGTGACTTCATATTTACTCAAAGGAAAGGTTGGGGCGTTATCATTCATATCATCAACTATGATAGAAAAAGTAACTTCTGAAAACAGTGGTGGGTGGCCTTGGTCCCTGGCAATAACTGTGAAGTTATACAGTGCCTTCTCTTCTCTATCAAGTGGCTTTTTAATGAAGATTGACCCTTTGACAGGGTCAATATCTATCCTTCCATCCCCTCCTTCTGAACTGTAGGATATCAGCCCATTGAATCCATCATCAGCATCAGTCACATTCACAACAACGTTTATGACACCGACATTTTCCAGGATGTGAATGGTTGTGTTATTAACATGAAACGCTGGGCTGTTGTCATTGATATCAGTGACATTAACATAGACTGTAGCATAGTCTGTTGTGTTCCCATCTGTTAAAGAGACATGGATCATGTAGGACGTGCGAGTCTCATAGTCTAATTTGTCCTTTGTCCAGATGGCGCCATTGTTTAAAATTAAAAATGTTGCAGCTTCAGTCAGCAAGGTCAATGTAACTGGAAAAGCTGGATTCAAAGGCACAAATTGTACCTATGGAAAAAGACAGTGTCAGATACAAAGGGGGTTATTCATTAAACTGCAATAGTGCCAGTTGGGGCACTTTCACACATAAACTCTTATTGAAGTCAATGGGAGTTTCTGGGCGATACTGTCCCAATAATCCAACATCCAACATTTTTAGTGACTGTCTTTATTATACGAACAACAAGTAAACATTTAATGCATTTTTGTAGTTTATGAAAGAGGGTGTTTTATCACAACATCAAACAAATGAAATTGTGCTTGCTTTGGTCAAATACAATTTGATACTATATATTTAATTGCTTTTTATATTTTGTTCAAAAATCTTAACTGTAATAACAAATATACAAGAGAGTTCATTTGACTTCTTATGGCTAATTTGGAACATGTACACACTGCAAATGAAAAAAGAAAATGCATCTGCAATTTCAAAGGTAAACCGATCAGGACAGAGGAATAAAGCAGTTTAAATCACAGTGGTGTCCACTTTGGACAATTACCTCTAAAATTATTATTATTTCATAATTTCTCCAACACAGAAAACTGTTGAAGGGCTTCATGGTGAAAGATGCAATCAAAATGAAAAAAAGGTAATTTTTTTTTTTCCGGTAGGAATTATGGTACTGTGTTATGGTATTATAGTATTATGGTATTATAGTGCTACAGTATAAGCTACATTTGGAGATGTTTTAGGTCCCAGAAAATATGCACAACATGTGTATGTGGTGGGCTATACCCGTACATGCCACAGCTAGGTTGCTCCACATATTATTGGTTGAAGAAGTCCATCCAGACCAAGTTTTAAATGGGAGTAATTGTTACAAAAGCTCAAAACAAGTGGAAGCTTTTTTCATTGTGCAATATTTTGGGAGACTCCATGGACATATTTAACCAGTTCTGGTTTCTTATGAAAAAAAAAAAAAACAGTACAACATGTAATAATGTGGACTAGATGCATATCTGCAGATGATCAGGAAAAAAGATGAAAATCCAACTTATATCATGTCCAAGCTGAAAAAGTCTCATATTTAAAGGGCCCTGTGAGTTTTGGGGTAATGATGCTAAGCTGCTCTACAGTATGTCGTTCCAAACTCTCAGAACTTCTTCCTAATAGAGAGCATAGCATTGAAAACATTATAGCATTGAAAACAAGGAGAACATCATGCTGCTTGACATATACTGTAGTTTCCCTTACCTGGGTTACAAGCACAGGGCTGTCTTTCTCTTCTATTGTAGAAGTGTATGTTTTTTGAACAAACTGAGGCTTAGAATACCCATGTGCAAAGATCTGGACTGATGTTGTTGTTGAACAGGAACCCCCTACAAACAAACCAGTTTGAACATCAGCACAGCCAAAGAGAAAAGAGCAGAACGATATCAAGTTTTCTTTTTATTTATCCCAAATGCCAAGGGTCAATTCTGGTGCTTTATACTTTAGCCCAACGCTTTTGAGTGGAAGCTAGATATGTAAAAAATACAGATGTAGCCTGACTTTTTTCCCCATGATCGTGGCTGCATGTATGACCACAGTGGTTATTATGTAATAAATATAGCTATACATATAACAATTCAACTTTGCCATTTCCTTACTGATATTTAAATTAGTGAAAGTATACAGAATATTCACAAACATCATCAATGCCTCAAAAAGCCACAGTAAGTGGGAATGCTATTATATTCATATATAAATTGCTGCATGACTCATGTATTTTCCAGCATGCCTTTCACAATTTTTTTTAAAGAGCTACAATCTGAAAGAGTAGGCTTACAATAACTGTGTGATCATCACAATCATGATTTTTATGAATCCCAAACTAAATTGTTTTACAGTGTTCTGTATATTTCTGTATAGAAGATTCTAATACCATGTATAGTAATTTGGTAGAAAAAAATTCTTACCGTCTGTTGCTGTTACTGATAAGTGAAAGCGCTCATGTTGATTGTGAGGTAAACACACAATTTCTTTTAAATTAATTTCTCCAGATATTTCATTTATATCAAAATAGTTGTGTTCAATGTCACCTTCAAGCGTGAATGATATATTACCATTGGTACCTTCATCTGCATCATCAGCAATTACCTAAGTGATGAATATGATTGTTTTACTTAAATAATATTTGCTTTTGGTGTATCTCTTTCCCAGTAAAGCTGCCTTCTAGGGGCAAACACACTCAAACAAATGACAGGAACGCGTACAAAAAACATTAGCCATTGCTTGCGTAACTCACATGGATTGCTGTTCTCATGCACCCTATCGCATGTTTACTAAATAATAAACCATTCAATATGAGCTAAATTAAAAATATAATGGTTGGTCAATGTTAAAATCTGCATAACTGCAGGAGTTTTCCGGTCAACCTTTTACCTTCGTTATTGATTTTGTTTTTAAGCTAACCACTTTCAAAAGTGATGGGCTGTACGGTCTACATTAAACACGTGAATATCCAGTAGTGGAGATGTGAACCTTCCCTCTTCTTCACCCAACACATCAGCTCCATCATTACCACTTGTCACTACCACCTACACAACATAAGAAAAATGTGTCCACTCATTTCCCTCTCCTCTGCAAAACTTTTCATCCACTCCTTCATCTTCACTCGACTACTGTAACTCCCTAATCTTCAGTCTCCCCCTCTACTCCTCTATACCCTTCCAACAAATTGAAAATGCAGCAGCCCGTACACTTCTTAATCTCCCCCGTTCTGCCCACACCACCCCTCTCCTCTCCCAACTATACTGGCAACCCATCCAACAATGTTCCCTCTTCAGATTCCCCACCCTGGTCTACAAATCTCTCCATGGTCTTGCCCCCCTTACCTTGCAGTACTAACCTCTTGCTACAGCCCTTCCCATACTCTTCCCTCCCGACTGTCAAGACCCTCACTCACCCCTATCAGCCCCCTGTGTCTCCTCTCGATTTCAATCATTTGCCTTACTCACCACCTTCATTGGAACAAGCATTCTCACCAATCTGCTCTCTCCCTAAATATCTTCAGAAGCCAACTCAAAACTCATCTTTTCTCCATCGCATTTCATGATCCCCCATTAACCTCCTTCTATCCCATTCCCTCCCTCCCCAAGGCGCATAATGTCCCCTACCCTCACCCCTTCAACCTTCCTAAAGTCTCTGCAAAACCCTCCAAAGTCACCCACCTCACCGATCCAATTGCCTCCACTATCCCCACTGTCATACCCATCACCATGCCGACCGACAAGACTAAATCCAGAGACCTGTCCCCAACCCCTGCCCATCAACCAAGTAAGCTCTAAATGCACCTAACCCATAGACCAACCATAATGTTCCCATGCCTGCCTACCACAAAGACATCTTAATAATTACTCTATGATAAAATGCATTAAATGTTCCATAAGTAACCCTACCACTGTTTTACCAACTAATGTGCAGTGCCCTGGATAAGGGTTCTATATAAATGTTGTTATAAATAAATGTGAATTACAAGGAACTGTGAAAAACCGCCATTGAGTTGTCCATTGTTAACGGTATCGATATATGAATCAGAAGTATTGTGATGAACCTGACCTATTGTGTTATTGTGCGTACATTGATGTTAATTTCTTTGATGTGCTTGTTATGGCCTTTCATTCCCATTGTACGGTGCTGTGAGATATGTTCGCACATTATAAATAGGTAATAATATTAATGTAAACTGTTGACACACTTTAGCTTCATTACCTTGATTACTGTCATCCCTACAGTCATGTTAGAGAAGATATGTCCCACGTATGGAATTCTATCAAACACTGGACTGTTGTCATTTTGATCTAGAAGTGTTATATTTACTGTCGTCAGAGTCTCAAAATGAGGTGGTAATTTATCAGTAGCTTTCACCTAAAAATATAAACAGATCAAATTTAGCAGAAAAATACAGTATAGAAAGGTACATAGAGAGGGGCAACAATGTACTTCAGCCATTGTGTACAATTTAGAATATGAAGAACCCAGATAATATGCATCATATTACTGCATAGGATCTACCAAGTAGCAGTAATGTAGTCATATTTGTATAGAGAACATATCCATACCTGAAAATTAATACTTTTGGTCCTCTCTCGGTCTAATACTGAGTCGTTTTTCACTGTGATTATCCCCAAATCACTAATCTGGAAAGGAGATCCTTCCAGAACGATTGTAAAATGTCCATTAAATCCCCCCTTAGAAGAATAAAAAGTATGTTAGAAACGTATGGGATTTGGATTTCTTTTATCCGGTATGAATTAAGTAGAAATAGCCGTGTTAGTCCAGTTGCGATACTGCAGAGTAAGTGAGTACTTCAGTATTAGGTGATACATTTTTTTTTAGTTGGGCTAACTATAGCTATTATAATACTGTAAAAGCTTTTGAGAGTTCTCTCTCTTCCTCAGGTCAGGAATACTGATTTACAGAGATTCCATGATTTTAACATAGATGTAGAAAACCAAGATAACAATCTAAGACTGGAGATGTAGACAAGGAAGGCATTTATTGTATGCTCACAGTGGTGACGTCGTGACAAATGGTGCAATGGATGGATTCCATTCTCTCTGCCATTCCTTTCCCACATCATCTGCCTCGGATTATTACGTTGTTTGTTTTACATCTGTGTTAAACTCATGGAATTCCCTGAGGAAGTTGAAAGCTTGTCTAACATCTATTGTTAGTCGAAATAAAAAAGGCATCAACTTATACTCAAGTACGGTACTCTTTTATCCAGTAGACATTTTTAGATCTACATATCAGGCCAGTAAGTTTTTCAAAAATCTTATGTTTTTAACAAAACTATAAAACGTACATTTCATATGTTTTATCTTGTCTAATGCTGATGGTATAAAAAGCCCCATACTGAGCAGCTCTGTTTCATAAGACACCTCATGACACATTAAAGTGAAAAGTAAGGTGTTTTGGTGCCAAGTATCTCACTTTGCACCACTTACTAAATATGGCCCTGAATTTCTCAGGACCCTGTACTATAGTGCTGACACTCTAATTTTTGGTACCTGAGGCACTGAGACATTTAAAAGTAACTTGCTCAAAGCCATAAAGAACAGACACATGGATTCCAAATGGGTGTGCCTTCTTCAAATGCAGTGACAACATGTGAGAACCCCAACTAAACTAGCCTACTAGATCTCTAGTTTGAATATTTGTTTCCTATGGCTTTCTTTTGCCTTACAAAACATACAGGACCCCTATAAGCTCATATTGAACCCCCAAAATAACCACAACATATATATATGCGCATAAGTGTCAAAGAGGAGTGCTACTCAGCATGGCAATATATATTTAAAATCAGAGACAGAACATGAAACACAGACAGAGCTCAGTGCTACATTCATTGACACAAATACACAGTACAGTGCCTATATATATATATATATATATATATATATATATATATATCTTTTGAATAAAATTATCTTTTAGTTTAACTCTTTGGCCAAAGTGTTGTAAGCCCTTGAACCCCTCCAAGGCAGACCACGTCTCAAGGGTCCTAACACTAATATAAAATCTTAATAACCTGTACATTACCAGGAAGAATGATTTATAATAAATCTGTCAAAATGAGTTGCATAGTTCTAAGTCTGATTGAAGCTCTTATTAACCTGTATAATACCAGGAAAAGCACTCTGTATTAGATTTGTGTTTCCCAAACCTGGGAAGGAGGAGCCACCCTCCAAATCAGCTGGGAACAGCTGAACAGAATTGCAAAACATACATGTCTGTGTTTCATGTTCTGTCTCTGGTTTTAAATATATATTGCCATGCTCGGGAGCACTCCTCTTTGACACTTATTCGCATATATATTGTGGTTATTTTGGTGGTTCAATATGAGCTTATAGGGTTCTGTATGTTTTGCAATTCTGTTCAGCTGTTCCCAGCTGATTTGGAGGGTGGCTCCTCCTTCCCAGGTTTGAAGCTCACCCCCTCCCACTTTTAAATGGTTAAAGCTCACTCCATTTCACCTTCCACATTCATGGGAACTTGCATGCAGTTTGATTGCGACAAATCTAATACAGAGTGCTTTTCCTGGTAATGTACAGGTTAATAAGAGCTTCAATCAGACTTGGAAATATGCAACTAATTTTGACAGATTTATTATAAATTATTCTTCCAGGTAATGTACAGGTTATTAAGAATTCATATTAGTGTTAGGACCCTTGAGACGTGGTCTGCCTTTGAGGGGCTCAAGGGCTTACAACACTTTGGCCAAAGAGTTAAACTAAAAGACCATTTATTCAAAAGATATATATATATATATTTAGTGGGCTAATTTTAAATTTTGCTGCTGTTGATCCTGCCTGCCTTTGCCCTATTTTGGACAACTAATCAAGTCCTATATCTTTGGACTTTCTCAGTGGACTGTGCTGTGCTGATCTATGTATGCAGTATCTTTACATCAAGGAGCTGAGTATCTTGGGTTATTTTATCCCTCCCTGTTTTTTGTTTCCCATCTGCTTTAATATATGTATTTGGGTCACTAAATATACATACTTATATGTCTCCTTTGCCCTAGCATCACCTGAGTTGCAATAGGTTTATACTTTGCTAGTGACATTTTTTACTGCTATCAGCATAACACTTACGTTATTTTTTGTGTATTTCTTTATGCTTATATATGTAGACCTGTGATGTTCTTTAGTCTTTTATACATGTGGTGACCGGCCGGTATATATTGCTTTGTTGCGGGAACTTTTGTTCCCACAGAAAGCCAGTTTCTTAAGGGCATCATATTTTAATTTTTTTGGGTCTATTATTTTGTGTTGCATTCTATGCTTTTTTGCTTTTTCCTGTCCATTGGTTTTCTCTTTATTCGTTAGTCAGGCAGGCTCTCCAGTTAGTTGTTTGTATGTCTGTTATTTTTTTCAAATTTAATTAAAGTACCCCTTTTATTCTTTGCAAACATTTGTCTGAGTGCTACTTTAGAGGTTTTCTTTTTTGTGTTTCCATATATATATATATATATATATAAATATATATATATATATATATATATGCAAATACAACTGTATGCTCATCTGCATGTCTTAGGCAGGTCTGTAACCCCGCCTTTCCCCATCATCACCCAGCATACAGCACTTCCCTTGCTGCAGTGGAAGTGCTGTATGCTGGGTGATGATGGGGAAAGGCGGGGTTGCAGACCTGCCTAAGACATGCAGAGCATACAGTTGTATTTGCATATTTGCTTTCCTGTGGAGGGTTTTTGTCACTTTTTTTACTCACAATAACTTAACTCAGTATTATGGTATATATATATATATATATATTTAGGCACTGTACTGTGTATTTGTGTCAATGGATGTAGCACTGAGCTCTGTCTGTGTTTCATGTTCTGTCTCTGATTTAAAAAAATTTTTGCCTTACCCATATATTTGGCAAATGCTTCACTACAATTTATCATTTGAGACTGCTCTATGCATTCAATAGCAGGCTACAGAACTCTAGATGCGGGCTTTACAATCGTTCCTACTGTAGTATATAATTGTATGGGAAAGTTCCACTCATCAGCTTAAGTATGCCATAACATGTGCTTTGGGTAAGCCGAGCTCTCTCTGTCACATGTTTGCTACCATATATAGAGTTGTTTACTACAAAGGAAGCATAACTCATCAGCTTAAGGTCTTGTCCATAGTGCAAGATATGGAGTGAGCTACTGTACATAGCTCACGCTACAAACAAACGTGTGAATTCCAAAGCGCATGGCCATAGAGAGCGCGAGCTTGCACGTGAGATACAAGGATACCAAAAGCAGAGAAGACAAACTTGTTTGCTATTGCAGCGAGACAGCCTGGTCATGTGAGCGGCTTACAGCCAATGAAAATTTAGTAAGCTATTCTACTTGGATACTGTTCAAATTACTTTGTCAGTTGTTGTGCTTGCTTGCTGTGAGAATATTGACAACTCAACTATTGAATATTTTATTTCTGAGGTTTACAAATGTGAACCTTTAATTCATACCATGACAGAAATATCAATGATAATTTATGGAGAGAAATTTCTGATGTATTGTCCATTACTTGTATATAATTGTTTAAAAAAAATTGTAGTGTACAATGCTTATTTCAATTCATCACATTTTATTGAAAAAAAATGTTTTACAAGGCATGTTTTCATGCATGACATAGTGTATATATATATGTTTGCAGAATACTTCTGTAAATTGCATGGCATTATGCATTTTATTATTTGCTAAAGGCGTGTTCTCATTCATGACATAGCGTATATATATTTCTGCAAACTCCTTCTGTTATTGCATGGCTTTGTGCATTTTATTATTTGCTAAAGGCGTGTTCTCATGCATGACACTTCCTTGACACGCCTCCACATGTCATGACCGCGCCTACCCCCTCGCTCGCTTTCCAAAAACCTACAGTCCACATAGAGGAATACTCGTGCTCGCTTTCACTACAGACTAAGCCTAAGTATGCATTTTTGCTACAACACTCATCATTGATTGGAGGAAGCCTAACAAAATATGCTATAAATAAGAGCCTAGGCTGGGATTGTGTCAGAATCTTCTCCATGGACCGTGCAGGTGCCTGGCCAAGAATTCCCCTTGCTCTCTCTGGATCTGACTAGACTGATTGGGGCTTCCCCCGGTGTTTGGAGTGTTTTCTTCTTGTATGCTGTTTAGCTGTGGAATCTGTACCTGAGAACATAACCGAAGCTAAGTAAAACCCCTTTGTGATTACATCTCTAAAACTGTTTACTGACTCAGGGTGTACAAGTAATTGGCTGAATCCAGAATCTTTACATTACAATAATATAAAACCGAACCTCATATTTTTCAAGAACCTCCCCATACTATGTTACATTTTGACCAGTTTCATGTTATTGGATGTGAAACACTTATGTTACTCTCTTCTGGAGTGATCGTCAATAATATGGCATCCACCATGTATTCTGCTTCAATGTCTCCTTAATCCAGGTGCATCACTGTGCACCTCTCAGCACTGAATTATACGGTAGCTGTCCTACTTGTGATTCAGACCCATCTTCATCATTTAATTAAATGCATCTATGGGAAAACTTATGGTGTACAAAGTAAAATACAAAGTGTAATGTTAAGGCCTTCCTGCTTGTTTCTACATCATAATAGTAATTTCCTAGCACATTACAGCTTCTGTTCAAACTTCAGATACCACAGGTAATTCATTGTACCTCATCCTTGTCAGTGGCTGTAACCATAAGAACTGTTGATCCAGCAGGTGAGTTTTCAGGAAGGCAGGACTCATAAAGGGGAAGGGAAAATTGAGGAGGGTTGTCATTTTCATCCAGGATACTGATTAGTACCACAGTATCTGTGCTTTTAAAGTCGTTGTCTTGTTGAGTAGCCTATGAAAATACAAATAGCTGAAGCAGTACTCAGACAGAGCTTTACAAAACTATACAGTATTGGTGAACCCAAGGCATGGAAGAAATCCCTTTATGAGTTTTTCAAAAGAATACATGAGCATTAAAAAAGCCGGGGGCAGAGTATCATAATTTCCCACGTTTTATTAACTAATGTACAACGTCCTGGCTAAGGGCGCTATATAAATGCTGTTATAAATAAATAAATAATGATCAAAATATTGCCCTTATGAAGGTCTATGAGTGCCCGCTGCTTCCATAATGGTCTAAGAAAATACCGCGACACTCAATAGAGTAGTCACCAATACAGTATTTACACAAAAATCCATATTGTGCGTATTGTAACATCTTCATTTCACTGAATTAGAAATGTAAAGGTACATGGAAAATACCTTAATTTCCACTGTGATAAGAGAGATCGTTTCTCTGTCTAATGTGCTGTTCAGGGAAATCACTCCATCGTGATGGTTAATGGAAAGAACTCTCCTGTACTCAGAAGGGTAAACTGAAAAAGAACATACTAAATATCACCCATCTTGTGGTGTTTATGGTACAAAAGTCACATAGTTTCTCTTAATCAGACAAATAATTATTAGATACACAGAGAGGATGGAAGGAATGCTGGCAATCATGGAGGATCGTCTAAATGATTAAGACAAGGACTGGAAACATATAATATAAAGGACAGTTGTCAAAAGGTGACAAAAGAGTATAAGCAAACAAAGTAATGTGGTTGCTGAAGAACCTACCACACTAATTGCGAAACATTGGAAGTGTAAATGATAATTTACAGAACTCTCAAATCTTGCACTTTGTTCAATTATTAGGAATAGTAATGGTTTGTCAGTCCAGGGAGAGACTAATCGGCACCGAAGAAGGAAATACCTTAAAAATACCCCCTTTTTATTTGAAAATTCAATATATGGCTAGGGATTGATGAGATGACAACACCATATAGAAATAATGGGTGAAGTGATGGGCCCCTTAAAATACCACTGATCAGTCGTCCAGTAATGTTGCTAATGGTACTGTACTGAGATTGTATTCCCATGTATTTTAAGAGATTGTAAACCTTCAACAAAGAAGTTTCTCACATGGTAACATTTGCTTGAACATATAGCATGCAGAGTGAAGGCGTACTTCAGTATTAGGTGATACCTTTTTTTATTTGGAATAAAAGAAGGTATCACCGAATACTGAAGTACTCCTTCACTCTGCACTATCGCAACTGGGGTAACACTGCTATTTCTATTTTATTCTTGTAACATGTCAAATGTAACTATATATTTATATAGATGGCACTAGTTACAGTATACAGTTGTATTGGGAGACTTAAAATTGTGCAGTTTAAGATGGTCTGCTACATTAAAGTTGCAACCACACTTAGGTGGTCTTTTTAGGCCTGATTTTTATCTTGTCAAATGCGGGATGGTTTTTTTTTTTTTTTTAAATCCTTTAGTACTTTTTATTTTAAAAAATCCTGTTTTATGAAGATTTAATGGCTACGCTAAAATGTGTCACTGACAAAAGCAGGGTGTGGTGTGTGGGCTGTAAGGTGTATGTCTTTTGAGATGTCACCGCTCGGTAAATATGCACCTCGGCATCTTAAAGCTGCAGTTCAAGCTGCCGTTTTTTTTTTTTTTAAGTGTTGTTTTTTTACTTCAATAGTTAAATGTGTGTAATACCAACTTACCTACTGAAGATCAAAGCTGCAGGTCAATCCCTTCTCCTTTGATTGATCAGTGAAGATTGGTGACATCATTACAAGTTGGTGTCTGCTAAACGCCCCCTTTTTCAGTGTGAGTGAAATGATTATGAATATTCATGAGCTCTCCACTGACATGTGCAAGAGGGAGAGGAGAGCTCACAAAGGGGTGTGCTAGGGCTTGTGACAGGACATGAAGGGGCTGTGCCTTAGCAAATTGTTGCTATAGTAACAAACATGCTTGTTAAAATAGAATACAAGAAAATTGGTCTTTCAAAGTTGTTGTTTTTAAAACAGAAAATGCTAAAAGTATTTTGCTTAATACAGAACTGATTTATTAAAAAAGACACACATGCAGGATACTGCTTGAACTGCAGCTTTAATGGTTCATGCTCGTACATTATATACCCGTGTTCTGTCATAACACGCCTTCTGCTACTGGGAGACAACTCAAAGCCCATTGACTTCGATGGACTGTTGGGTGTCTTCCATCATCAGGATGTGTTTATGGTAGAAGACTGCTTAGTAAAGATGGCCCACAATCCCTCCAAAAATACATTTGAGGAGAACACGGGCAATTAACCTTTCAAAAAAATCAGAGCTCTGTCTTATGCTTTCCTATTTGTTATTATATACAGTAGCCAGACATTCACTATCGGAATGGGACGTACACACATCCTTGCCATTGCTACACAGTTGAAAACACATCGACACTAAACATGTTGCTCTTTTCCCTCTGTCTTAGAAACTCGTCAGGCACTTACTGTTACTTGGGACCATAACCAGGCGCTTGTTACTCATTGCTGAAGGACTTACCATTGTTGATAGAGTAGTATATTGGCTCATTAATACCGACATCGCCATCAATTGCTTTTATTTCCTCTGGGAGAGTAGACAGATTACCACTCTAGAAATTGAATCCACGACAGAATATAATTGAATATCATTAAATAAAACAATGCACAATCAAGTCAAATGCTGATGGACCCTTATACTGGAGTGCTGGATGCTGTTACACCGTGTTACTTTATAGACTCCTCCAGTATTCATGAAGTAATCCTGAATGCACATGATGTTGGTGAAGGTGAATATGATCAATACATCATGTGTATTAAAAATATCGAACAAATAACAGCTTACATTGTTCTTTTAGACAGTTTACCAACCAGAACTTCACATTTTTTACCTTATTGAATTTGGGGGTTCACACAGAGCTCAGCCATAATTCTCTCAGCTCTATAAAACCCAGCGAGACTGGTAAATTTACCTTTTAATTTTTGTGAGAATCTGGCAAAAAAAACAACAAATATGGTCACTGTATTCAGTAGAAATCCTATGGTTCTAGTGGTAAAATATTCTTGCTCTGGAGATGTTCTTTTTTTAAGCGCTGTTGAACTCTGCGGGAACCCTTGAACCAGCAAGGTAAAAAAGGAAAACATATGCAAAAAAAAAACATTGAGCAGCACAGAGTGCTTAACTGTCTTTTAATCACCAGCATTTTAATGATGATCTGTTTGGACACCTGTCCCTATAACCTACACAGAATAGCCGTAATATACTTGGCCAGCTAGACTGGGATGAATATATTGAATGAAATAATTAACTTACATGGTTTTCTAAAATGGAGGTTTTGTACAGGGGGTGAATAAAATGAGGGTTCATGGTATCCACATCCTTGATGTCTATTAGCAATGGCACTGTGCTGTATTTACCGTTTGGGTCCTATACATATTCAATGTGTTTGAATATGGAGAGAAAGAAGAGAACAACAATAAAAGGTGAAAACTTAAAAGTTATGCACAAAGTAAAGCAGATACAAAAACAATGAGTTATTGATTAAACTGCAAGAGTGACAATTTGGGTACTACCAAAAGGAAGCTCAATAGTGATAACAGAAAGCTTGTTTTAATATAGTACAGTAAGGATATCAGCATATCGGAAGAACACAATTTGAGCAACCAATAATTTGCATCCTCTGTCCTCTGTCAATTCGAACCAACATGTTTATTGTGGAATTATGTTGCTGTTATCACCAGCCCACAAGCAGATTCCAAAATGCATAAATTCAAGAGGATCGACTTTAGAGATGTGTGCATGTTTAAAAAAAATACTTAGCCAAACTTTTGGGGATTTGTTCTAAAATTTGCAGTTTTGGCCAATAATGTACACAAACTTAAATTGCATGATTTTTGCAGATTTTCACCAGAATTTCGCCACTTTGCATGGAAATGTAGCAAAAATAGCTGTATATAAAGGGTCATGTAACCTGCACATTGACTTTCAATGCTTGGCAATTATTTTTGCCAAACTTTGCTGTTTTGCTAATTTTTTAACGAAAGAAAAAAAGGCTAATATAGACATATGACATAAAAATTGCTTTGATACTTATTCTTGCTATTCTTACCTCTGCTTTAACGGTTAGAGTGTAGTTGTTTAGTTTGCAGAACTCTAAGACTTTAGCCAAAGTTATGACCCCATCACTGGGCTTTATTTGGAAATAATCAGCGTTTAGTCCCTATGCAATAGAATGAAAAGATTTCTGATATGACTCAAACAGATGACAAATGTTTGTGTATTCCCACGTGCTTCCGAGCTGTGTGCTCATTCAACACAAATACTGTGTGTGTGCTCAATGGTCAGCAGAAAAGTTGATAAAAGTATGAAGAAAAATTATCAGAGGATATTTAAGTATCAGTAAGAGCATTTCCCAGTTCCCAATCTTTCCATGCATGGGGATTAGAATACATTATTGGCCATATTTACTAAGCAGTGCTTTTCCATAAGACATCTCCCGGCACTGGTAGACACCTTATGGCCCATTCAAGAGAATAGTGTCTTCCAACGCTGGAAGGTGTCTTATGACATAGCACGTTATTTCAGCATTCAGTCTCATCCTTTAAACACAAAATCACTAATTCCCCCCCTCCAAATACACAATCCCACAAATCATGCCCCAACACAGAAATAATAAAGACTGGGAGCTATGTCTCCTGTCCCGTATACCAGAAGAGCACTATCTATGGACCAGTGCGGCAGCATGGACCACAGACTGGGAAACAACAGACTGGGAATCACTGCGGTTAATGATCTGTTGCTAAACATATGTAATTTAACTGTGTCAGGTACAAATGTAGCAAGGATAGGATTGGTGGATGCACCATGTGAATGCATTCCATTCTCAGCCAAACCTGATAGCTGTTCACATGGTACATCCACTAATTCGTTTGGTGGATGTTCCAAGTGCCTGTCAAATGTGAGACATCACAGACCTTATATAAGGCCTGTCACATCACATTTGACAGGAAGGAGATAACGCGTCAACACCTACTGGAAGACCAGAAGACAAGACCGGAAGAAAAGAAGACATCTTTAAGAAAGAAAGATTGGGTTTATTTTACTCGAATTTAATAATTTTTTTATGTTTTTTTGGTTTTTAATATTTTTGGCCATCAAGCAGGGATTGAGTTTTATGTTTTTTAAATTTTTATGCAAGTTGAAGGTGCATTTCTTTGGGTCAAGTTGAGGATGCATTGCTTCAGGTCAAGTTGAGGATGCATTGCTTCGGATCAAGTTGAGGATACATTGCTTTGGATCAAATTGAGGATGCATTGTTTCGGTTCAAGTTGAGGTGATTGATGAAGCAGAAGAGGATGAGGAAGAGGATGAGCCTTAATCCCGGCAAGAGTAAGTTGCACATTTATTTATTATAGTGTGTCCATTGATTGCCAATGAGGGTATCTGTGTTCCCATTGAGGACATAGGTAACCACAGTGACAATCAATTAATTAAATGGCTAGTGTTTGTATATTTTATTGTAATGTAACTTGTATTTTATTGTAATTTGTATTTTTTATTGCTTTTCAATGGGCTAAAGCGCTATTAGCCAGATTTGGCTAATAGGGCTATTGCCCATTACTGTGTGTGGGGGGAGGGGAGACACTTGTTGGTGGGGTCGGTGGGTGGGTGATGGGTGTTGTTGCCTAGTGACCCTAGTGTTTAGCCCTCCTTGGGGGTAGTGGGAGGGGTTAACCCCTTCATTTCCTTAGCAGTTAACCACAAAGGTAATGAAGGGGAGTAAGTAATGTACCATTGGCAATCTAGGCCCACATTGAGAAAGCCTAGGTATGTTTAATGTTTTACTGTGTTTTTTTACTTCTTATTTTCTATACTGTATTGACGATTTCGAACGTACTTGTTTCTTATAACCATTTTTTCCGATTAGGATATTTTATTGGTTCAGGACCCCCTGAAGTATATGTAAAATGCTTACCGAAAGACTGTACGTAATCATTTTGAAATGAGGAGATACATCTTTGTCTATGGCTTCCACTTTTAGTATTGTACTGTATACTTCGGTTGTCTAGGAAGGAAATGTACACATTCAGTAATTAGGTCATGCTTACTTATTCCTGTTTCTACCGTAAAATCCAATCTGAATAACCTTCAGCATTATCTGGACTATCAAGGTCAACTTTAAAGATGGGTACAAAAGTTGAATACAATATAAATAATGAATTATAATTAAATATGTGAGTATGGAAACAACAACATAACTATTTTTGGGCATAAAAATGTAATTAATTATCCCTGAATAGGACAAATAGCATATACAGTATATTCTTAACCTACTGTTCTTACAATAGGTAGCTATAACTTATTAATATATGAGACTGAGGCCAGAGCTTTGTGAGTGATGCATAAAACGTTTACTGTACTTTTTGAAGCGGGTGCAAAATATTTTTTATTCCAGGGCAAAGTTCATATCCATAGGTATAATGGGAAGAACTATTTGGCATGTATGTAAATAAAATATATAAAGTCCTCAACTAATTGTACTTACTAAAAGGGATAAAAAAAAGTATTCTTAAAACGATGCCTTACCTCTAGCAGCAAGAGGCTGTAACTGTGCTGTACAAATACAGGCGCGTTATCATTCTTATCTTTGAGCATCTGACGACGTGTGTTCTTAATCAAAATAAAAATGCATAGATTAATAGACTATATGTTAATTAAGGTTCTGTTCTTACATGTTTTTGAAAAGCGCAGATTAACAATGTCAGAGCATCTTTTTCAACACACCCCATGATATCCAAAAAACTGTTTGCGTTTTGTCTCCAAAACTATGATCGTCAAAATTAAAAACAGAATTTTATTACTATGTTGCCCAGTAGGAATTTACAGCAAAAAATAGAATAAATCATGTTTTGAATTTAAATTGTTTGCTTTAAAGTAGTTCAATTAACATAGCATGATAACTTTAGGCCAAAACAACAGTGCAGAGTAAATGAGTACCTCCTTATTAGGTGATACCTTTTTTATTTTGACTAAAAATTGATATTTTAAGACAAGCTTTTGAGAGCTCTCCTCTCTTCCTCGGGTCAGCATTTCTGATGTACAAAGAGAGAAAACTCTCGAAAGCTTGTCTTAAAATATAAAATGTTAGTCGAGATAAAAAAAAAAGAGGTATCACCTTATAGTGAGGTAATCATTTCCTCTGCACTATTGCAACTGGACTAACAGGGCTATTTCTACTTATTTTATACAATGTATTTTCTTTCCTGAAAGTAACACGCACATTCGCTATAGCTACTGTACTTAACCATTAAGAAACAGAGGAATTTGCGCAACAATGTATGAAGTTTTTTATTTCAAATTACCTATACTATATAACGGGTGCGCAAACTGGGGGGGCGCGCCCCCGAGGAGGGCCGCAAGATTTTTCAGGGGTGGCGCTGCGGTTGCAGAGGCCCCGCGCTCTTTCCCCAAAGCATTTAAATTAATGCCGGGGGATCGCGTGAGGCCTCTGCAACTTCACATATATTGTCTTTTCAGCGACGCATCGCCATGGCAACGCAGAGTCAAATGACGCCACAGGGTCACGTGACATCACGTTGGCATGGCAACATGACGTCACGCGACCCCCGCAGCGTCATTTGACGCCGGAGAGTTGGAGAGAAGGTAAGGGAGGGGGAGGCGCGAGCAGTGAGGGAAGAAGGCAGGGGGGCTCAGCAGGGAAAGATTGCGCACCCCTGCGTATATAATATGCTAAATAAATCCCATAAAGTTTATAATCATATGATATAGTCCTCAATCTATTGATTCTCTTATGAGTGACTTGTTACATTTTTCAGGAGACTGAAGACTAAGGCCCAGATTAACAAAAAGATGCACGCCTCATTCATATTAAAGCTGCAGTTCAGGCAATATCCTGCATGTGCGGTTTTTTTTAATAAATCAGTTCTGTAGTAAGAAAAAATACTTTTAGCATTTTCTGTTTTAAAAAACAACAACTTTGAAAGACCAATTTTCTTGTATTCTATTTTAACAAGCATGCTTGTTCCTATAGCAACGATTTACATTCCCCATATTTAAAGATGTCGCCAAACTTTGCCAATCAATAGACGGAGAACGAATTGACCGGCAGCTATGCAGTTTTTTTTAGGTAAGTAGAGATTGCCCAGATGAAACTATTGAAGTTAAAAAAAAACTAAAAAAAAAAAAAAAAATAACATGAGCCTGAACTGCAGCTTTAATGGAGCTGAGGTGCGCTAAATCTTAGCACCCGTCTTGTGGATCTGGACCTAAGGGGTGAGCGGGCTTGCGCGCTCATGCTCGTCACGATGAGACACATTGCGACAATGTGTGTGGCCAGCGTGAGTGGACGGGCGCGCCTGCTCGGCGCTTAGCTTCCCCATTGGCTACTCTGGTTAATTTCAGCAGAAAACTGCCCTTTCGGCCACTTTGGCTGTCATAGAATAAGCCCCTAAGAGGTTATACACACCCAGCGAGGGTGGACAACATCCTTGATGCTTGCGTACCTGCCGTGGGAATCTGACTTTGCAAACAATGCGAAATTGGCCCTTAGTTTAGGCGCCAAAAAAAAAAAGCCCCGGCTCAGTCAGGGTTCGCAGACGATTTGCCAGGCATTAACTCAATGTGAATTTGAGATTTCCTTTATCTTGCTAATTTGCAAACATTCCCTAGATTCAATTATGAAATTCTCTAATTTCACTTAATGCTAATTCTATATAGGGCACACGCCATGTTTCTCTCACTGCCTGGCTCTGTTGTGCTGAAAGCTTACTACTGTAATCTGGCCACGTTATTAGCCGAGATTTAGCAAAATGTTTTGCAGGGAATTGAATTTTGGAGGGAAAAAAACACCTAAAATTGTCCTTTCACACAGCTCTAGTCAGTTCAAAAAAACAAGGAGTAGCATCGACTGCAGCTTTACTGCCGCTACTGATGAGGTTTGCAAACATTAATTTTGCATCCACATCTGGAAAGATGTTAGTAAAACATCACCCATACAAGGTAATCAGATCTGTATCACTGTCAATAAGAGAGTTACACTTACATTATTTCCTAAACAATTGATAACATAACGCAGTTCTCCAACCTGAAAAAAACAGAAATAATAGACTAGTATCTCACATTTTACAAGTAAAAAGCAGGTTAGAAAATCAACATCTAATTGCCATTTTTATATAAGTGGCAGCATATGAAGTCCATATGGCATCTTTGTAAATCTATAGAGCACGAGGGTAGCTGAGCACACCAAGCACAAGATGCAATAGGATTAGCGCAAAACAATCATTTTAATGACTGAACACAGGCATAGAACATCCAACGTTTCGGTGACTAGTACCTTCATCAGGGGTACAAATACAAGAAGAAGCAGTCCAGATAACCCCACACCCACAAAACGACCACCCACCTCCCTCCAGCTGGTCCAATCCGGCGTTACTCCAACCCTCTTGTTCTATATGCTGTTACCCTGACTAGGTTTTTTTTGCCTGCAGCACCCATATCTTTTTCTGTTGTACAGGCTGTCCTCAGTTATCCAACAGAATGCGTTACTCAAAATGGCGTTGGATAGCGAAACGTCGTAAAGCGAAACACGTTTTCCCATTGGAACTCTGTTTAAATTAAAGGTTCCGTTCCTGAAGGCATTTTTAATGCTAAAATACACCAAATATTTTACGCAGGCAATAAGATATGCAGCGCACACACAAATTATATAGTGAATATACTGTATTATATATTTAATATAACATAATATATAATATAATATATTATGTAGTATAATATAATATTATATAAATATATATTATACACACATACAACTTTGCAAAGCGTCGTAAGAGCGTTGGATAAGCCGTTTTGGCGTTGTAAAAATGAACGTAGGTATGCATTGGGGTGTTTAATCTTTGTAAATCTCCGATATTAATATTACAATAAATAGTCTTTGGAAAGGTAGCACCAGTGCGGCTGCACCTGCCTGCCATAGTAACCCATGCTCCTAGGGGTTAAAGCACTGAGCTTTGACATGGGACTTTCATTTGATATTATTTGTACTTTATTTCAATTTATTTTTATTGTTTTAGAGAGACATAACAAATATATAGTCTTGGAATACATATGATGTTTTAACAGTGTCACTTGTCCATACAACAAAGAGCATTAACAGTTCGTCATCTGAAATAAAATAATTGATATAACACGTGTCTCTCATGAGCTTAACAAAGGAAAGAGAAGAACGTAGAAAAGAAGAAAAAGAAGGGTGGGAGGGGTGGAAGGGGGGGGGGGGGGGTAGAACGAGCCCATTTGTCTGGTATTTCTGTATTTATTTATATGGGGTCCCTAGTTTCCTGGCCATATTTCCCAAATTTTGTGAAATTTGTCAGTTTTCTGGTTCAACTGTGCTGTGAGGAGCTCCATCATCTTTATTTCCCTTAGTCTCCGTAAGACATTCTGCCTAGAAGGTGCATTTACCTTTTCCAGGCAGCCGCAATAACACAGCGGGCAGCTGTCATTACATGAGTGATCATCTTACTTTCTGCCGTTCCTAATTCATCTATTGGTTTGGCCAGCACCATGGTCAGCGGTTCCACCTCAACCTCCACCCCCAAGTACTCTCTGATCAATCTTTGTATCATGACCCAGAATACCTGAATTTTTGGGCAACTCCACCAAATATGAACCATATCTCCTTTTTGCCCGCATCCCCTCCAGCACAAATCCGGGAACCCGGGGAAGATCTTAGCCAGCCTGCTCGGGGTTAGGTACCAATGAAATAGAATTTTATAAATATTCTCTTTGATAGTGGTACAGATTGACGTTTTTGCAGCTACCTCCCAAATGTCCTCCCAGTCTTCTCTATCGATCTCTGTATTCAAATCTTCTGCCCATTTGATCATATAGCTATGTTGGGAACAACCCGCTGATTGCGCCAGACCCAGATACAGTATATCTCCGAAATCAGCCCTTTACAGTAATATCCTTTCCTACACAGTCTTTCAAAATTTGTTAAATCTTTGAATGCCGAATCTTTGGAGACTGATTGCAGGTAATGCTTAATTTGGAGATAACCAAACACTGGTATATTTATGATTTTGTGTTTCTTCTCCAGCGCCTGGAGTGGTAGAATTATACCGTTATCTACAAAGTCGTCAGCTACCATCAGCTTTAACGTCTTAAATTTATTGAGTCTCTGTGGGAGCCAGCCTGGGGAGAATTCAGGGTTATAGAATATAGGTGTTAGTAGTGTTGGACTGCCTGTCAGACCATATTTATCTTTATTTCTAGACCATATCCGCCATGTACATTTCATTGCTCCCAGTTTTAATGTTTCCAAGAAGGTCTCTCCTCCCCTCTCGGTCCACATAGCAGCCGGGAGAGAGAGAGGTCTTGTATAGGTAGATTCAAGTCCCACCCAGCAACTGATGGCTGGATCATTGTTCCAAATTATTGCTTGTTTGAGTTGGGCCGCC
This sequence comes from Ascaphus truei, assembly GCF_040206685.1. Taxonomy (NCBI): domain Eukaryota; kingdom Metazoa; phylum Chordata; class Amphibia; order Anura; family Ascaphidae; genus Ascaphus; species Ascaphus truei. Next base: position 87,371,213 of record NC_134486.1, read on the forward strand.
AAATAGTATTTAATGATATCCGGGACTGCCAAGCCTCCGCAATCTTTTGGGGCTAGCATAATAGATCTAGCTACCCTGGGTCTTTTATTTTGCCAGATAAATTGGAAAATTCTGTTTTGTATGTTTTTAAGCTCCGGCATTGGAATATCTATAGGAAGAGTCTGGAAATAATACAGGAGCCTTGGTAGGATATTCATTTTGATCGTGGCTATTCTTCCTAACCAAGATATCTGGTATTCGTTCCAGCTCTGGAGGTCCTTTTTTAGCTTCTCAAATAATGGTGGATAGTTATGTTTGTATAGCGTATTATACTCCCTTGTTATTTGGATTCCTAAGTATTTGATCTTTGTGGAGTTCCACTTATATTTAAAATTTGCTTGTAATAATTTGACTTCAGAATCCGATAGGGTTAGGTTCAATGCTTCCGACTTATCCATGTTGATTTTATATCCCGATATTTTGCTAAATTTATCTAGTTGTGAATGTAAGTTCGGGAGTGAAATCAAGGGGTTGGCGAGAGTTAGGATAATGTCGTCGGCAAATAGGGATATTTTGTAGTTTGTCTCTCCTATTACAATTCCATTTATGTTTTTTTCGTCTCTAATTGTTGCTGCCAAGGGTTCAATAGAGAGAGCAAACAGAAGCGGAGACAAGGGACATCCCTGTCGAGTACCATTCTTTATGTTTATAGGGTTTGAGTCTCCTCCTGGGAGTTTCACTATAGCCGTGGGAGATCTGTATAGGCTCTTACACCTTCTAGATATGGGCCCTGAAATCCATATTTAAGTAGGGTTTGGTCTAGGAAGTCCCACCTAATCCTGTCGAATGCTTTTTCCGCATCCAAGCTCAACAGGATGGCCTTTGTGGATGAGAGATGTACATGGTCGATTATATCTATAATTTTTCTAGTATTGTCTGAGGCCTGTCTGCCGGAAATAAACCCGACTTGATCTATATGTATCAGGCTTGGGAGTATGGGGGTCAGTCTATTTGCCAGAATTTTGCTGAACAGTTTTAGATCCGAATTAAGGAGGGCTATGGGGCGATAGTTACCACACTGTAGTGGGTCTCTCCCCTCCTTTGGTATGATTGCTAAATTAGCTTTAGACATAAATGGTGGGATGACTGTTCCTTCCAGAAACGCATTAAACATATCGAGTAGATACGGGGCCAGGACCGCCTTAAATTTTTTGTAGTATTGATTGGAGAATCCATCTGGGCCTGGCGTTTTGTTGGGTTTTAATTGGGCAATTGCATCTATCAATTCTTCTAGGGAGATTTCTTTATTTAGGTCTGAGAGGTTACTTTCCGAAAGTGTCGGAAGTTTACACGCTTCCAAGTATGTATAGATAGCCTCTGCATCTGATGATTTATTTTTGGGAAAATTTAGGTTATATAATTTGTTATAATAGTCCGAAAATTCGTTCGCTATTTGCGTCTCACAATGTGTCTTCGTACCTGATTTTGTCAAAATAGCTGTTATTTGGGATTTTGCTCTCATACCGCGCAATTTGGAGGCGAGTAATCGGTCGGCTTTATTACCTTTATCATAATATTTTAGTTTGGTCCACCGTAACGCCCTCTCCACTTCATCCATTTGGGTCTGCTTAAGTTCAGATCTAGTTTTGTCTAGCAATTTGAATAGTTTTTTCGAGGGATTAGTTTTATGTTTCTGCTCCAAAAGTTGGACTTTCTCCACTTGCTCATTATAGAGTTTTTGCTTTATTTTTTTCTTATGTGATGCTATGGAGATGATATTCCCTCTGATTGTCGCCTTATGGGCTTCCCATAACATTGCTGGTGACTCTACAGAGCCCTTATTCAGCGTGAAGTATTCTCTGAGTTTTTGTTTAATCTCTATTTCTACATCTACTTGATTTAACAGATTCTCTATTTGTACTTTAATATTAAAATCGAGGTAATAGGTTATTGTATTAAGCGATTTTATTACGAAAGTTTGCGAACCAGGCGAAATTTGCAGGCAGGAGGGGGTTTCAGCCCAAAATGTGCGCAGCAAATGTGAAGACATTCGAGCAACTTGGGCCACTTCACCATTGTTTACATGGACTTTATGTACAGCCAAATTCACTCAATTCTGGGGAAAGTTTCACATGTAATTTAGCAGATATGTTGCATAGTGAACTTTCTTAACTTTCACAATAAATCACAAATTTAAGGGGGGGGGGGAAATCACACCATTCTAGTACTAACCATCTGATCAGAAACTCATACATGGAACTTTCAACCTATATGAGTCTCTCTCCCTCTCTCTATATCTACCTACATCACTTTGCGCACTTAGTTACACCTCAAACTGCACCTTAGCGTGGGTAGTGTAGCGGTCAATTACAGCAGAAGCTTCCAAAGTCGCTTCCCACAATGCTTTGCGTCCACAGCAGCAAGGCATTGTGGGGCATGACTTGGGAAGCACCACAGTAATTAAAGCTATAACACTCATGCTGTCTGCACACACTAAGATGCAGTTTGGGGCCTGAGATCAGTCAAACAGTTTTCTTAGCAATAGTCTTATGAGTAGGCAATAAGATTTGTTAATTAGAGGTTCGCGGAATAAATATTTTCTAGCACGGGGTGCACAATGTTCAAAAGTTTGGGAAACACTGTAGTATATCATCTCATTTTATATTTCATTCTTTGGTTTACAATGTTTATGACCTAAATTATTACCATATGTAGCCGTGACTCTTGATTCACCCCGAGTAATGAGAGGTTGCGCTTGCAAGGAGTAGTTGCAGAAGCCCGCGAAGGAGGAGAATACATATTGGCGGGAAAGGAGCAGTCCCTTGACCCAGCAGCCCCCACGGGGAGGGTCAGGTGAGCGCGTTTCGCCTATGGGCGGAGGAGTTGCCAGAGATATAGGCAGTGGTTGCGCGCACGTGGAGTTAGAGCATCGTGGAGAGACAAGGAGACGGAGACACTGCGCTGGGAGGTTGTACCCCCCAGGCGCAGTCAAGGTGCCCCCGGCCCAGTTAGCCCTGAGTCCCCGTAGAGACAAGCGGAGCTAGGGACACCCTTAGTAACGGCTTTACCCTCCCCCCCTAAACTATTGCTGTGTTCGGGACTATCCTGTCGGGGAGAAGCGCCCCATATCGTAGCGTGGACCCCCCAGAGACTCTTTTTGAAGAACCGTAGCAGTTCCGAGCACCGGAGTGCTCGGCAGGTGTTTCATCAAGTGCACCAACTCTACCCTTTCAATCACCTAAGACCTAGTGGCTGCGCAGTCACCCCTACACATACACATGGCCGTGGGAAGCGAAAGAACTGATTAACGTATTTGGACACGGGGTGGGAACACCCGGTGGTGGGATTGGGGGAAAGTACTGTTGGCGTCCACCGAGGCGCAAGTTATTGTTGGCGTCCGCCGAGGCGCATAATTGTGGACGTCCTCCGTGGCGTGTTAAATGTTGTGTACCAGCGTATTGGAATGTCATGGCATGTAATGTATCGTGAGGTTGACTTATCAGTAAACAAGATTGGTTTTATAACATGGTCGTGTGAGAGAAATTCTTGTATAGAGGTCCTGCGAAGACTAACTCCCCCTTTGGCGGGATCTGTCGCAGGTGGAGGTGCTGCACCGAACCTATATATATATATATTGTAACGACCCCGGGCTCTCCGTGGCAGAGGCTCAGGCCCTGTGAGCCAGCAGGTAACACAGCACAGAGTAACCGCTTGCCAAGTGATAGGAAGCAGGGTTACATTTGGAGGCTCTGCTGAGATTTTAGACCTGGGTTGCCCCTCGAACCTAAATTGTGATCACCATGGCTTTACCCACCCGTCAAGAGATACGAGACTGGGCCCGCCAAGTCCACACTCCCACTCGTCGCGCCGTAGCGTTGGCCCGAGTACCCATGGCATTGCCCCTAGAGACTTTACAGACGGCCTTGCGACAACTCCCGGGGTTTGCCAAAGCTCGCCTGGTAGATGTAATGATAGACCACGACACCAAGTGGAATACCTTACTTGTAGACTGTCGGCGTAACCGGTTGGCGTTAGAAACTGCCGTTCCACAATCCCTGGTCTTGCCCGACGCACCGCCCGGCGGTAGTCCTTTCGTCTACCCCCTTTGAAGCCCCTTCGAATGCCCGTTGGGGGAGGATGACCCCACCCTTCCATTGATTCCCTATGCCGAGAGCGAGCTCGGTAGCTGCCGCTCTCTGTCCAGTAACCCGGAATCCAACGCCTCTATGGAAGCGGGAGTGAGTAGTAACCTACTAAAGAAACTGAATGACAAAATAGATCTGCTATCTAGTCCCCCCAGTTTACCACCGCTAGTCGAAGCGCTTACCTTAGCCACCCACGCTCAGAACTACCAGAAGCTAAAAGCTTTTTCGGGGACCCTCCCGGTGCCTGCTGGGGAAGATGGGGTAGAGACGTGAAAAGAGCACATGCGAGGGGTGATGGAAGAATGGTCTTGCACCGATGTAGTAAAACGCCAGCGGCTCATGGAGTGTCTGCGGCCCCCGGCTGCCATGCTAATCGGAATACACCACGAACAGCACCCCGACTTAACCTCTCACTTGATGATAGAATTCCTGGCAGAAGCCTATAGTGCAAAGGAGGATGACGGGGCCCTGTGGGCCAAGTATTATGACGTAAACCAGAAGGATGGGGAAGAACTATCCGCCTACATACACGGTGTGCAAATATCCCTCGGCCCGCTACTGCATTATAAATACGTACTCCCCTCCCAGATGGATGAGTATCTCCGGAAGCAGTACCTCCGCGGATCCAGTCCGTCTCACCCAATAGCCACCATGATTCGAGATCACCTCACTCGGGGCCCCCCCCCTTCGTTCATCCAACTACTGCAACAGGTGAAGGAACACGAGACGCATCTAATGCTACACTCCCCTCCGAAACTGAAAGTTTGGGGCGGCGCTAAATCTCGAGGAAGTATAGAGAAGAAAGAGGAACCACTGGACCCGCCTGGTTCTGAGAAATCGCCTTCCGCGGGACTGTCGTCCCCTCCGTTGGATCGCCGGCTATCCCCCGCGATATGTCCTGCTACAAGTGCGGAAAGCGGGGCCATCTATCCTACGATTGTCGCCTGGGCACTTCTCGCCCTCGGAGCCCTTCACCCCTGAAGTTTCCATCCCAGTCTATGGTCTGCGGGGTGTATGCGACGGATGCTGATACAGACGGGCCCCCGTCTGGAGGGGCTGAATCTCTCAAAGATGGGAATCGAGTGGGAACGGTAGCGCTCATCCGAGTTTTAGTGGATGGGACCTACTCTTCGGCCCTACTAGACACCGGATCCCAAGTCACCATCATATATCGAGGGTTCTATGATCGTCATCTTCAGAAGCGACCGCTACGACTGGCCGATCACATCAAGGTACGCGGGTTGAGCAACGATGACTATCCCATCGATGGGCTAGTGACCGTGGATCTGGAAATCCAACAGCTCAACACGGGCAAGTCTCACCCCATGAAGGTAGATGCCTTGGTGTGCCCAGAACCCCGAGACACCCCCAAGTACCCTATTATTCTAGGCACCAATGCCGATATCGTACAAGCGGTCATCCGGGCTGATCTACACAAAACTAAAGAGCTCCCCATGTCCAGTCTGCAGCTGCAATTGGTTCAGTCCGATCCAGCCCAGCCTTCCCCCCCTCCAGATGACTACGGACTGCTGTTCTGTGGGCGAAAGGGGTGGACCAAGCTGCGTCCAGGAGAAACGCAAAGAATGTCCGCCTGGTGTGCTTATGCAGAGCGTCTAGCCAAAGACCAACAATTCTCACTTGAAAGCACGCCCGGGGAAGATGTGAGGCGAGGATATCGGCTCGTACCCGAATTACGCTATTGGCAAGGCGCCATCCCTAGGCGGATTGATGTGATGGTGCATAATCTATCACCCTTCCCCCTGGCCATTGATGTGGGCCAGCAGATAGGAAGAATCTATCCGGTTAGTTCCGTGGAAGAGGCAGTACAAGCAAATACGACTCGAGTGAAAGAAATAGGGACGGCCCTGGACTTCGATTTTGGCTCGGCCGAATTGCCGGGAACCTGGAAGAATCGGTTACGGGCGCAACTAGAAAAAAGACGGTCCGTATTCTCTACCGAGGAGATGGATGTGGGCTGCAGCCGCAACGCCCAGCATACCATTTGCATGATAGATGAGAAGCCCTTCAGAGAACGTTCATGCCGACTCGCTCCGAGGGATGTGGAGGATGTGAGAGCTGCTATCCATGACATGAAGGCCGCCGGAATTGTCACTGAGTCCCGAAGCCCCTACGCCTCCCCCATAGTAGTGGTGAGAAAGAAAAATGGAACTGTGAGGCTATGTGTAGATTACCGGACGTTGAACAATCGGACGGTACCGGATCAGTACAACCTCCCTCGTATAGAAGAGATCCTGGATGCTCTACACGGGAGCCAGTGGTTCAGCGTACTGGACCTACGGTCTGGATACTATCAAGTCCCAATGAGCCCAGAAGATCAGGAAAAGACTGCCTTCGTTTGCCCCCTTTGGTTTTATCAGTTCACTCGAATGCCTCAAGGCATATGCGGAGCGCCCGCCACCTTCCAGCGACTAATGGAAAAAACGTTGGGTGACCTCAACCCCCGAGAATGCTTGGTATACCTGGATGACATGATCGTCTTCGGGAAAACTTTGGAGGAGCATGAGAGTCGTCTCGTGAAGGTATTAGATAGGCTGTCTGCAGAAGGCCTCAAACTCTCTCTGGACAAATGTCGGTTCTGTCGGACCTCAGTAACGTATGTGGGGCACATAGTGTCCAGCGCCGGAATCGCCACTGATCCCGCTAAGATAGAAGCTGTCGTTAGCTGGCCTCGTCCCGAGAATGTGGGGAAGCTACGCTCACTCCTGGGTTTCTGCGGCTATTATCGGCGTTGTGTGGAGGGGTATTCACGAAGGGCCAAAGCCCTCAACAGTCTGCTCCGCATATACCCGTCTGAAGACCCACTCGACCAAGCAGCCCTTCGGGGATAAATGGACCCCCGAGTGTGACCAAGCCTTCCACGACCTGAAGCAGAGCCTGACGGCTGCTCCGGTCTTGGCCTACGCCAACCCTGATCAACCCTACATCCTGCACGTGGACGCCAGCCTGAGTGGCTTAGGAGCCGTGTTGCACCAGAAATATCCTGAGGGGTTACGGCCCATAGCGTACATCAGCCGCAGTCTCACCCCCAGTGAACAGAACTATCCGGTACACAAGCTCAAATTCTTTGCCCTTAAGTGGGCCATACTGGATAAACTACGGGACTACTTGTACGGGGTAACGTTCGAAGTACGTACCGACAATAATCCTATAACATACATCATGACCTCCGCCAAACTGGTGGTTGGCCGCGCTTTTCAATTACAACTTCACCTTAAAATACAAACCTGGGCCTTTAAACATTGGGGCCGACGCCTTATCGAGACGACCGGGGTTGGTCCCTGCCAACGACGAAGATCAGTGGGAAGAGATCCCCGGACCGGGAATGAGAGCCCTCTGCGGCACGGCAGCCATCATAGATGAGCAAGTAGCCTTTTCGGAGTTACGAGTGGCTGGCTCCCTAAGGTGTGCACCCACTGCTATACCGGCAGCCTATCGAGACCCGAGTGGAATGCATGTCACCCCCGACCAGATCATTGCTTGGGAAGATATGGTACGTTATCAAGAACAGGATCCGGTCGCAGGAATAATCCGGGAGGCCCTTCTACAAAAGCGACGAGAACTGCTCCGCCAGGCCCCGAGGGATGTAGGAGGTATCCTAATGCGGGAGGCGGACAAATTTGAAATTCAAGATCGATTTTTATACCGAGTAGTGAAGTATCACGATCACCCGGATCGCCGCCAACTAGTGTTGCCAAAACAACTACAATACTTAGTGCTGAAAGCTCTCCATGATGAACACGGACGTTTGGTGGTGGACAAGACTTTCGGACTAGTAAGAGATAGATTTTTTTGGCCAAAAATGAGAGAATCCATAGAGCATCACTGTCATAGGTGTGTGCGGTGTATCCGACGCAAGACTCTGCCCACCCGAGCTGCCCCCATGGGTCATCTAAAGAGTACGGGACCTATGGATTTAGTCTGCATGGACTTCTTGTGCATCAAACCTGACACCCATGGTATAGGGAACGTGTTGGTCATCACTGATCATTATACCCGCTACGCCCAAGCATTTCTGACCAAGGTTCAAAAAGCTATCACGGTGGCTAAAGTCCTCTGGGAAAAATATTTCATGCATTATGGACTACCTCAACCCCTGCATTCCGACCAGGGCCGGGACTTTGAAAGTAGACTAATAAAAGAATTGTTGAACCTCCTGCACATTAACAAGTCCCGTACTACTCCATACCATCCAGAAGGGGATGCTTTGCCTGAACGTTTCAATCGCACTCTGCTGGACATGCTGGGCACACTAACAGGTGTCGAGAAGACTAAGTGGAGTCGCCATGTGGAAACTCTAGTCCATGCTTACAATTGCACTCGGCACGAATCTACCGGGTTCTCCCCCTACTTTCTTATGTTTGGCCGTGAAGCCCGCTTGCCAGTGGATATACAGTTAAGCGTCTCTACCGATGGGGTTCCCAATTCCAACCATTTTCGCTACGTTCAAAGATTACAAGAGAATTTGCAGAAGGCCTATGGGCAAGCCGAAAGATCCACTGAAAAGTTGAATGCCGGGAACAAAAGGCGCTATGATCACAAAGTAAAACATAGAGACATTAAAACTGGCGACGCCGTACTGCTGCGCAACCTGGGAGTACCGGGAAAGCATAAATTGGCTGACCGCTGGCGAGAAGGGGTATACGAAGTGGTTTCTCAAATGCCTGGCCTTCCAGTCTACTGGATAAAAGACTCAGAGGGTTGGATAAAGACGTGGCATCGAAATCATCTGCTCCCCATTCCCCAACTAGAAGAAGGAGTGTTAGAGTGGCCTACATCTCCCCTGAGTGGAGAACTGTCATCAGGAAATGAAAGCCTGGACAATCCACAGGAAGGAACCTCTCAAAGGGACCTTCCGGCTGCGGGGGCATCTCCCGAGGGAGTTACGGGTAAAGAGCCCCTTGGCCCCACGACAGAGACACTGACTCCAGTGAGTCCGCCACTAAATCCTCAGAGCCCGTGCTTTGTATCACAAAGAGACTTTACAGATCTACCCACCCCTCGAGGGCCGAGTTGGAGACTCCCGATGAGTGCTGCTACTCCCCCAAGGAGGTAGCGGAAGAGCCAATTCGCAGAAGCCAAAGAGCCGGCCAACCTCCCATGAGGTTGGTTTATGATCAGTTCGGGGCACCTCATTACGAGTCTCAGCAGTGGGCTCGCAGCCGGGTGCAATCAGTGATTATCATGTTCAGTGAAATGTACAAGTTGATAGAGGAACCCATGTATTAGTGTTTTTCATTATATAAATGGCTGTGTTGTTGTCGTTGTCCAAGCGGGGCGTTGGAATTCACAGGGGGGAGTATGTAGCCGTGACCCTTGATTCACCCCGAGTAATGAGAGGTTGCGCTTGCAAGGAGTAGTTGCAGAAGCCCGCGAAGGAGGAGAATACATATTGGCGGGAAAGGAGCAGTCCCTTGACCCAGCAGCCCCCACGGGGAGGGTCAGGTGAGTGCATTTAGCCTATGGGTGGAGGAGTTGCCAGAGATATAGGCAGTGGTTGCGCGCACATGGAGTTAGAGCATCGTGGAGAGACGAGGAGACGGAGACACTGTGCTGGGAGGTTGTACCCCCCAGGCGCAGTCAAGGTGCCCCCGGCCCAGTTGGCCCTGAGTCACCGTAGAGACAAGCGGAGCTAGGGACACCCTTAGTAAGGGCTTTACCCCCCCCTAAACTATTGCTGTGTTCGGGACTATCCTGTCGGGGAGAAGCGCCCCATATCGTAGCGTGGACCCCCCAGAGACTCTTTTTGAAGAACCGTAGCAGTTCCGAGTACCGAAGTGCTCGGCAGGTATTTCATCAAGTGCACCAACTCTACCCTTTCAATCACCTAAGACCTAGTGGCTGCGCAGTCACTCATACACATACACATGGCCGTGGGAAGCGAGAGAACTGATTAACGTATTTGGACACGGGGTGGGAACACCTGGTGGTGGGATTGGGGGAAAGTACTGTTGGCGTCCGCCGAGGCGCAAGTTATTGTTGGCGTTCGCCGAGGCGCAAGTTATTGTTGGCGTCCGCTGAGGTGCATAATTGTGGATGTCCTCCGTGGCGTGTTAAATGTTGTGTACCAGCGTATTGGAATATCATATGATGTAATGTATCGTGAGGTTGACTTATCAGTAAACAAGATTGGTTTTATAACATGGTCGTGTGAGAGAAATTCTTGTATAGAGGTCCTGCGAAGACTAACTCCCCCTTTGGCGGGATCTGTCGCAGGTGGAGGCGCTGCACCAAACCTATATATATATATATATTGTATGCACCCCGGGCTCTCCGTGGCAGAGGCTCAGGCCCTGTGAGCCAGCAGGTAACACAGCACAGAGTAACCGCTTGCCAAGTGATAGGAAGCAGGGTTACACATATGTAGCAGGGTCCCCCTTGGTCCCCCTTGCTTGCGTTCTGTTGCAGGGACCTCCACGCTATGTGCAAGGAATGGCAGGGGCAAGTGCATTGCCGGGGGCACCCGGCGACATCCGCTACAGGGTGCTGCCTTGTTTATTGTGTTTGCGCATTTGCAAACGCTCGCGCCTGCGCAGAAGCATCAAAGCGGTCATCTTGTGATCGGTGCAGGATTGCACAGGTGCAGAAGGTGGCCGGCGGCCATAACAGAAGTGCAGGGCTTCCCAGAGTTCGCACAGGTGCAGGGAGAGCTAGGGGCGGCCATTATATTGTCGCGCTGGCGCAGTACCCATAGCACAGACGGCCCTAATGTTAAAGTGGCCCCTAAGGGACTACAACTCCCAGCAGCCTCTGGGGACTTCCCTTTCACCCCTATCACTTGCTGCATTAAAACCAATAGGGTTTACAGATTCTCCTGCAGCAAAGGAGATACAATGTTGCGTGCTGGAGTCAGGAAGCTGACAGTGGAGCACGAGTGTGAGAGTGTCAGTAGGAGCTGGGACACAGAGAGGGGAGGGTGTGTTTGTGCAGGGGGGAAAGTAGCCTCCTGCACTAGGCCAGAAGTCTCCCCTTAGGCCCCAGCTAGGTCATACTCACCCCCAGCTTGTGGTTACTGTAGGGACTCCCCTGCGATAGGGACAGGGTCCTGTAGCACCTAGACAAGTGAGGGTCCAGCCAGGAAACGTAACTATCCTGGCAATTGCTGTGAAGGTGAATTGCTGTGAAGGTCAATTGCTGTGAAGGTGAATTGCTGTGAAGGTGAATTGCGTGAAGGTGAATTGCGTGAAGGTGAATTGCGTGAAGGTGAATTGCTGTGAAGGTATAGCATCCTCTGCGTTAGCAGAGATAAGAGACATTATAAAGGTGGATCACTCCATGCGGGAGCCACCCACCGCGGAGGTGGATTCCTGTTCCTGCGTCCAACCCTTTGTGAAAATCTTTACACCCGGGCGCAGACTATGCCCGGGCAGGTATCATATTAAGTGCACCAACCAAACCGGTACATCAGGCGCTGATCCCGCCTATAGGCTTTGGGTTTCTTAGTGGACTTGTGGGACTCTGGGTACACGGTGTTGGGGGAGGAATAAGGTGTGGGGGTTAAGGCACTGAGAAGACGGGTACTTGTGCCTATGAGTGTCATAGAGGGACACTGTCAAAGTCATATTGTTGATGTATGTTGTGTTATGTATTGTTTCCTATTCAGTAAACTGTTCTTATATATATATACTTCGGTGTATGTGCATACTGTGTATGTGGGTCCTGTGAACGGAACATTCTACACTCCTAGAATCCTACACAGGTGGAGGCGCTGTAACTAAGATCGTTCCAGAGGATTCACCCCAGGTTCCCATCAGTGGAGGCTCAGGCCTCCTGTGAACCTGCAGGTATACGCACCACACCTGGTAACATATAGGTTCCCCCTCACATGCACTCTATCTGCGATTGGGGTAGGGGGAATAACCGTTACACATACATTTCAGGAAGCTGATTGTTTTTATTTAATGATGTCTGCTGGAGAATTATTCAACAGAATAAGTATTCTGCATTTCCAGTTAGGTCCCTTGTAGTTTAAAAGATGACTTTTCAAAATAACTAAAATGGGTGTATTTGATGCCAAAATGTTTTTAATTTTAGGGCCTCTTTATTTATTGAAAGATTGTTTTACTTGCTGTTAGCCACAATGATGTTAATTTTATTAAGCTGCAGTTCTGATTACATCACATTACATTTAAAGCATTTAATTGTATCTGAATACAGAGCAGGAACCAACACAGCTTATAATTTGTATCAACGTGGCTATTACGTTTTATTAAGACAACGGGCTAGATGAATTAAAGGTCATGATTTGGCGTTATTAGGAAATGGAATTGCAGTGAGTGTTTAGAATCACTTCCATATCCACTAAAACTAAAAAATGATTTATTCCTTAATGGGTACGGTATTCATCTTATTTGCATACAGTAACTCAGTGTTAAACAGAGACAGCAATATATATATATTTATCTATCTATTTATATATCTCATACAAAACGACATCAATCAGCGCTCATAATAAATTGTGGAGGATTGGACATATCACATTTTTCTGACATAGGTTTATGTAATCGTATTTAAAAAAAACCCTGTGGCAGAAATGTATTTAGGGATTAACATACAACATAAAGAGCTTACAAAATAAACAGAAAAAGCCTAACATTCATCTATGCAAATATTAACCCCATAGAAACCCAAGTGTTCAGCAAGTTATAGGGTTGCCCATGACTAGTTTACCACAGGGGGTTAATATCCTAATGTTCTACAATCTTAACATGCATTTTTAGCATCTAATCTATGTTGGCCAGTCTTATCTTGCATATATGTATAGAGCCATTATATACCTAGCAGGATAGGCCTAATACCAGCCTGGGTATGCGGGAACTATTTTTGGGCGGCAGGTTGATATTGTCATATATCTGAGTTTTTTGGATAAGTGATTTGGCGTTATTGATGCATTTGTATGGCCACATTAGCTTCAGTTAATAGGCTGGATGAAATGGCATTAAACACGGATATCGGCAATTTTTGAATTCATCAACCTTTACTGGATCTATACCTATGAGCCATATTTACTAAGTGGTACTAAGCCATAAAGGACCTTATGGCAAATGCACTCACACGCATTCACTTGAATTGTCCGTAAGGTGTTTCATAGCGAAGCAAGCATTGCTTCAAATATTGCCCTATATGGAAGCTTATCTAACATGTTTGCTTAGTGCAGAATGCGCATTACACTTTAATTTGTAAATGGAAACTTGGTAGATGTATGCTAGGCTGATGTTAGACATCATCTTAAAAAGGACAGAGCAAAGACCAGCAGAATTGCAAACTGTCCCTTCTCCTCTGCGTGGAACACCAGAGATGTTTTTCTGATTCACCTCCTGAAAGGTTCCTTAAATGCTGAAATCATTTTCATAGCTGCTAAATATTTAAGGCTACATGTTAATTCAAAAGGGACAATTTTAATATTGTTGATATTGAAGAAACTCACACGTTTCCTTAAACGTTGAGAAGGAAAAAGCAACATTTTTGTGAAAGTTGGAATCCAAGTTGCTGCCTGAGAATGACATTTGGCAAAGCTTCATATCTTTGCAACTTTTTTTGACCGCCGTGAATGTCTAAAATTTGCTTCCAACAGAAATGTCTGTGAACATTTGGACATCGCTACTGGCCATCAAGAGAAGATGCTGAGATAAGGAGCAGAAGAACGTTAAATCCTTTTCTCCCTGTACTTATTTCTTTTCCAAGAGAAAAATGTCACCACCAAGTGAGACTTGTTACGACAAGCCAAGAGGCCAGAATGTCATTGGGACATCTTCCTTTATTATCTTCATCTGAGAAAAAGCAATGTAAAAATCTCAGGAACTGGGTGGTCAAAATAGTCAGATTGATCAAGGGATCTTACTTCAGAATATGAGAAAAACCAACTCACTTTAAGGACTTTATACTATATCTCCCGAAGTGGCAGTTAGGGCTGTTTTGGGCCCTAAGGCTCCTACTCCATATGCTGTGAGGTGGACTTCAATGTGCTGGAGAATATTTTAGTCTCTTCCATTTTCATGGCGATAAGCGTTTCTCCAACACTGGGAAAATGGCTTCCCAGAATATTGAATAAAGGCCTAAATCCCAGGGTGGTGCCCTTTACCAAAACTGAGAATCTGTTTCTTAAACATGTAGAGTGAGAAATACAATGGCAACATGGCTTAAAAGCATTACCTCCAACTCATCTGCATCCAGAGGCTTTTTAGTTCTCACTGTTGCGTTATTGGATCCAGCATCATATATGAATTCCACATAGTCTAGGTTACTTGTTAAAGGATCTCCCTGTAATTCAAGAGTTACATCTGAAGGGATGTTTGAAATCCATTCAATATCACCTACAGGGAAAAAAGTAATATTGTTACTGTAGTTAGATGTCACGTGTAAAGATTTCTTGAACATAAAAAATATAATCTCAATACAAGATTAACAATACAAAATGGTGGCTACCAGACAAATGGCAAACCACGGGCAAAGAATGACATGGTTCAATAAATCATACGGCCAAACATGGCTTTTTTCATGTTGAAAGGTCATGTTAGGGCCATAGTATTAGTTTATTAAATGCTGTTATAACAAAATTCATCTTATTATTCTATCCAGACCCTTGACCGGGCTTCTTTGCCCGGTTGCCGGACCTCTCATTGCCGCTGGGTCCCGGCTCTCCCCAGCTGTGGTCCTCCCTCACTGACTGTTTCACACTGTGCGGGCCTCCCTCTGACGCTGGCACGTGCCGGAAGCTGGACCGTCATGAGAGAGAGGCGTCGGTGTGTGCCAGCGTCAGAGGTACAGTGCAGGAAAGTGTCAGTGAGGGAGGCCCACAGCTCTGATTTGTTTTTGGGGAGAGCCAGGGCCCAGCGGCTATGAGAGGTCCAACAGTTGGGCAAAGAAGTTGGTCGGACTCAACTGCTTTGTCTGGCTTCCAAGCCCCGGCTCTCCCCAGCCTTCCTCACTGACCCTCACACTGTCCCACGCCGAGCCTCTCTCTGACACCGGCATGAGAGTGAGGCCCACACAGCTGGGGAGAGCCAGGGGAAACCAGAGGCCGGAGACTACACCCAAGGTAGGTAAGTCTGTATTTTGTATTTTTTTGGGGGGGGGGCGGGTTGTGTATGTATTTGAGGAATGGGGGGGGGGGTTGAATGTATTTGGGGGGTAGGGGGTTGTATGTATTTGGGGGGTGTTATTTATGTCTCTGGGGGTTTGTATGTGGGTGGTGGGGATTTTGTGTGTTCATTTTTGAGTCGGGTTTTATGTATTTTGGGGGCGGGGTTGTATTTTGTCGAGAGGTTATTATTGTGGGGAGGATTGTGTTTGTATGTGTGGCCTGGGGGGGAGGTAATGAGTGTGTGTAGGAGGGATTCAGTGAGAGTGGGTTTAAGAGAGAGGGGTTGTAAGAGGGGTGAGGGGGGGAGGGAGTGAGGAAGAGAGGAGATAAAAGTGAGACAGGTGGGAGAGAGATACATGGAAAGAGGAGGGAAATAGAGGAGGGGGCTCATAAGGTGTGAAATGGGGGGGCTCGCCAGACCGCTGACACGGGGTGGGGGTCCCAGTCATAACTCTAGTCCTGAGCCCCGGGAAATCTGTCGACGGCCCTGTGTGCATGGATTACAAATCATATATTATATAAAAGAGAGAGGACATCAGAGCTATATTAACATAAATGGTACTACATCCACCTGTAATTTAGTGAATTGGGTCAATAGTATAATCATATATAAAGTTATAATCATACGTTATTTTCTAGTATACAGAACTGTACGAAGAATTTTGCAGTTAGAAAAGGACTTGTCGTGGAACAGGATTTTACATTTCTCTGTCTCCCTTTGCAGCTCATAGGATTCATGTCTCCCTAGTTTAGCTGCCTGCTATTTCCCTGTCCCAGCAGCTAGCTGCATGTGAAAAGGCAACATTATTGTTACATGTTGTTTACACAGCCCTAGTTACTGTTGGTTGCCTGCAATCTCCTATTCTCCTAGCTGAGAGTGGGCTATTCCTACCCCCCTGTCCTTGCTGACAGTTAGTATAGTTTCACTTCACTTCTAGTGTGACCCTTGCCCCTCACTTCCTTTTCACCCTGGACTCTGTGTGTACCTGCCTGCTATTTGCCCCAGCAAGGCCTTTCTGTTTTTACACTGCCTTATCTTGATACACTGCACTTCAGACAGAGAAGCACTCTCTACCAACACTACATCTGCAAGTACCTTTCTTCCTGTGATTTTCCCTCAATAAAACTAAGAAAGACATAAGGACTTGTTGTGCTTTGGAATAGGGAAGGCATGAGTTAAGCTAACTGGAATTATTCATACATCATTCGTGACCCTGGTTCCAGGAAAGGACTCACAGGGCTTACAATCTAATTTTGGTGCCAGAGGCACAGAAGGATAAAATGACTTTCCCAAGGTATGTATGTAAGTCTTTATTTATATAGCGCCATTACTGTACATAGAACTTTACAGTAGTAATACACGTGATAATAATATAAATAACAAATAATACAAATAAAAGATCATGGGAATAAGTGCTTCAGACATAAAAGTAACTTTTAGGAAGAGGAGTCCCTGCTCCGAAGAGCTTACAAACTAATTGGTAGGGAGAACGTACAGAGACAGGAGGAGGGCATTCTGATAAGTGCACCTGCAGGAGGCCAAGGTTTATGTATGAGGTATATATTATTAGCCAACGTGCTACTCATATGCTTCTTTAAGTAGGTGTGTCTTAACGTGGGTCTTAAAGGTGGATAGAGAGGGTGCTAGTCGGGTATTCAGAGGAAGGGCATTCCAGAGGTGTGGGGCAGTCAGTGAGAAAGGTTTAAGGCGGGAGAGGGCTTTAGATACAAAGGGGGTAGAGAGAAGACATCCTTGAGCAGAACGCAAGAATCGGGATGGTGCATAGTGAGAAATTAGGGCTGAGAAGTAGGCAGGGGCAGAAGAGTGTAAAGCTTTAAAAGTGAGGAGGAGAATTTAGTGTGAGATGCAGGATTTGATAGGAAGGCATGAGAGTGATTTCAGCAGGGGAGACGCTGAGACAGATTTAGGAAAGAGTAGAGTGATTCTGGCAGCAGCGATTAGGACAGATTGTAGGGGAGACAGGTGAGATGTCGGAAGGCCGGACAGCAGGAGGTTACAGTAATCAAGACAGGCGAGAATGAGGGCCTGAGTCAGAGTTTTAGCAGTGGAGAAACAGAGGAAAGGGCGTATCTTTGTAATATTGCGGAGGAAAAAGCGACAGGTTTTAGCTACGTTTTGAATGTGAGAGGAGAATGTGAGAGAGGAGTTGAGTGTGACCCCTAGGCAGCGTGCTTGGGCTCTGGGTGAATGATAGTACTTCCAACAGTAATGTGGAAGGAGGCAGTAGGGCCAGGTTTGGGAGGAAGTATGAGGAGCTCTGTTTTTGCCATGTTAAGTTTAAGTCGGTGGAGGGCCATCCAGGATTATATCGCAGAGAGATATTCAGAAACTTTGGTCTGTACAGCAGGTGTAAGGTCAGTGGTAGAAAAGTAAATTTGTGTGTCGTCAGCATAGAGGTGATATTTAAACCCAAGAGATGTTATTAGGTCACCTAGCAAAAGTTTGTACAGAGACACGAGAAGAGGTACTAGGACAGAGCCCAGGAGTACCCCCACAGAGAGATCAATGGACTGAAAGTACGAAGGGAGAGGTAAGAGGAGATCCAGGATAGAGCTTTGTTACGAATACCAAGAGTATGGAGAAAGTGAAGGAGA
Organism: Ascaphus truei; assembly: GCF_040206685.1. Classification (NCBI taxonomy): domain Eukaryota; kingdom Metazoa; phylum Chordata; class Amphibia; order Anura; family Ascaphidae; genus Ascaphus; species Ascaphus truei. Next base: position 87,389,054 of record NC_134486.1, read on the forward strand.
AAAGGGTGGTCCACTGTGTCAAATGCTGCAGAGAGGTCAAGTAGTATGAGCAGAGTGTAATGACCTCTGTCTTTGACAGCCTGAAGGTCATTAGTTATTTTAGTGAGGGCTGTTTCAGTGGAGTGAGCAGTGCGGATGCCAGATTGTAGAGGGTCTAGGAGAGAATAGGTGTTGAGAAAGTGGAGCAACCTAGAGAATACAAGACTTTCAAGGCGTTTAGGGGCAAAAGGCAGGAGGGAGACAGGTCAATAGTTAGAAAGACAGGTAGGGTCAAGCTTGCTGTTTTTGAGTAATGGTATAACTGTTGCATGTTTGAAGGAGGAGGGAAAGGTACCAGGGTAGAGGGAGGAGTTAAAAATGTGTGTGAGCGTAGGGATTATAGTAGAAGCAAGACGTTTTAGGAGATGGGAGGGAATAGGGTCAAATAGCAAGTGGTAGAGAGAGAAGAGATCAGCAGTGACACATCCCCCAAGGTCACAAAGAGAGATACTATAACTGAATATGAAATGTATGCACCAACTTTAAAGGCAGTAATTATACCTCTAAACTACTCTTCTAACCGATAAACTATGTACATTATCAATGGCCCTTATTCAGTATGCTATAAAACGGCCTTCCCTTTGCTCTGGAAGATTTCAGTCCAATCAAACTCAAATGCTTAGAACTAAAATATTCCAGAATATGACAGCACGTTCTATATGTTACAGCTATTTCAAATACTTTCTATTTTTTATTCCCATCTTGTTTTACCCCATTAGTTGAGAATCAGTGCTTCTGACGGTCACATAAAAGATGCAATCTGTCAGGATGTAGTCAGATTAAATTAATTTTTTATATTGCATGAAACATTTTTTCTTCTCTATGGAGATTTATTTAATTGTTTTTTTATTGTTTTAGGACCTCAGGAGATATCTGCTTGATTTCCTTCTTTTTTTTCCTGCAATATTAAATATGGCTGCCGCTATTTCTCAAAAAGAGTTAAGGTGTTGTTGCCTGTAGATTAAGGGGGTGATGTATCAACGAAAAGAAAGTGCAAATAGAAGTTTGGTTTGATGCTTACTACAGCTCCATTTTCTGCTAGTGTTTGCATCAAATTAGAGGTTCCTACCTTTTGACGCAAATCCAATTTTAAAAATAACGTAACTCATCCCTAACTCCTCCTATTCACACTCCCAAATCGCAAGCTGACACAAACCGTGCAGCAAAGACCTTGATACGTTGACACACAGAGATGAAAATCACTTCCTATATGTGTATTGAACCATTTTGCTGCCAGAGGGACTTTTCAATAAAAAATGTTCAAATCCAAATAGAATCAATTTTATTTTTGTTCTTTGATAAATCTCACAATTGTATTGATCAGTTTTGCAGCCTGGGTGTTTAGGGTTTTATTGATGCACAAATTGTGATAGCAATACACAATGAAATTGATACATACTGTTGTCATATTTGTATAAGTTATCTAACACCTTCTAGCTGCCTATCACACTGTTCCTAGTTCTGGGGAACTACTGGTTAACAAGAACCTTTTTATTTGTCAGCATACAGTAAAATGATTTAAAATATACTTTAATGCCAAGAGGTATTTGCTTCATCTTAGAAAATGTATTGATGGCAGGTCCTGTCTTTTTTAACTGTTACTTTTAACGTGATTAGAAATTCATATCTGCATCAGTTTGAGGTAGCACAAAATTCAATTTAAAATAGGGTGATTGATTACTCTTCATTTATTCTCAGGAGATGGAAGCAGACATGTTGAATTCATATTAAAATGCTGGAATGTATTAAGATTCATTACAAATTGCTGTGGCAGTTTATCAGCCTGGAACAGCATAAACCTGCCCTTTCTGCACTTTTGATGTGTAAAAAAAATAAGCAGGGGCGGGGGAGGTGGTTAAAGAAAAAAAAATGAGAAGCTAAAATGTGTGTTTTTACAGAAAAAGTGGATGCTGGAGGAATTTGCAATGAGCATCAATGCGTATCATTGTTACTGGGTCACAAATCCAAGATGGCTGTCGCTATGCTCTTTTTTTTAAAAAAGTACTACTTTCATTTTCTATGTGAGGAGATTGTTTTTTTTTTGTTTTGTTTTTTACATAGTTTGCCTTTATTTTATTTTTTAAAATGATGTTCTGTTTAACAAAGCGTTAAGAAGCTTGATATAACTGCTGTCAATGTAATATTAATATTAAATGTTGCTATTCATTTATTTCATGTACATAAGACAATAAAGATTACCCGATGAGCTTAAAGCATATAAAAATCCTGGTTGTTTGTTAAAATGTTTATTATTTACCTTTCAGAGACATAATAACATATTATGACATTCACTTTTTTTAAATGACATTTTTACCTTGATATCCATCATCTAAAACTCCCAGCTCTGTAATTGAAGGTTGATCACATCTTACAGTCGTGTTTTCTGAAAAGAAAAATACACAATGTATTTTTTTTTTATTTCAAACATTTTTATTGTGTCACAATGTATTTTTTAATGACATAAACAACCCCTGCAAGCCCAGAACGCAAACCCATATATATTTGTGTCAAAAGGAGTGCTACTGATATTGAGATACAGCTGTGAATAACCAGTCTATTAACACTTCTTCCTCCATCAGAAAGGGAAAGAGAATGTTTGCAGATACAGTAGTGTTGGGATTTGTGTAGCCCCCTCTCCCTATGCCTAAGGGAACTACGTGGGCAACTACGCATGCTGCTGTACCTGTCTGCTCACAGGAGGCCTAAGCCTCTGCCTCTGGGAGCCTGGGCTGAGCTCTTTCTCGTTGCGTGCAGCGCCTCCACCAATGAGGGATCCCAGCGTTGGCGGGATAACCCCTCACAGGAACTGATATACAGTAATAAGTAATACACCACACAATGTAGATAACTAAGCCTTACTGTACACACATACTAACACAGATAACATACAATAACCGGAACCCACAGTATAAACCCAGTGACCCAACACGTGGTGGTTCCCCCAAAGTACTGAGGGTGCTGTCGCACCAATAACTCCTGTCCCAGCAATCCCACCCAAATGTGAGGTAGTGCTACCCCCTGTAGATGTAGGTGCACGTTGGGTACTTGCATACCTGCCTGGGTACTCCAGTATCCAGTTGCTGCTTGGCATGGTGGGTTGGAGCGGATCCCATGTAGCGGGGCTTCCAACACAAATCCCCTCTCTACTAAAGGGTCGTGATCCTCCTCGCAGTGTGAGCTCCAGCCAGAGGGTCTCACACAATGTCTCTGGATCCTGTGACCTGGTCCCAGGTCGCAGGGCGCTGCGTGGCCGTGCGGTCACCAGTGCAGTAGTACAGTTTTAGTATAAAGGGGAGCGTCCCTATCTGGGGCCTTCCCTACAACACTGACTCTGATATCGCTCAGGGCATAACTTGGGGCTAGGGGGCAAGGTTTAGGCCAAGCCCAGGAAGCTACTGCTCCCTGGACACTACCTGTCGCCTCGGTGCTTCCGTCACAACTGAAGCACTTGCGCCTCGCATGCAGAGGATATACTGTTCCTCTCTCCTGCACGAATCCCATTGGCTGGGACAGTCCCATGTGTCCAGTCACTCCCGCTAATTATTCTGGGACCTGTAGTCCTGCTGCTGCATATGCGGAGCCAAAGCCAAAATGGCCACTGCACTCCTTACTGCAGGCAAAGTAACCTCACCGGGGAGGAAAGACAGCGGTCACGGCCGCGCAGCAAGTGGACAAAGGCTGGACTGTGCTGTAAAAAATCTTTATTGTACCATGGATATTTTAAGAAAGAGAGAGAGGGAAGCACCCCACGCAACTCTAACGCGTTTCACCCGCAACGGTCTTTCTCCTTACTGAGCATGCGCGCCTCACCGCTCTGCACATGCGCGACTCACAATATTGATATCCCACCTCTCGATCACGCGGAGCTCCGGGTGATAGCTGGCAGATCCCCGCACCAAAGGCAGGGTAGTGGACTCCCCTGGTGGAGACCTCAATGTTCCCACTTGAGAACACATATAACAGTCTCTTTATATAATGAAAAATACAAATCATCATACAACTTAACTCTGTGTACAATGTCTAAATTATATTATATATTTCAGTGAGCATGGTCATAATAGAGGCAAACCAGCTTCGAGACAGCTGCTGAGACTCATAGTGAGGTGCCCCTAACGAATCATATGCCATTCTCGTGAGAGAACTATGCCCAGGACATACTTGAAAACGAGAGGTAACTCTCAATGTATTACTTCCTGGTAAAACATTTTATAAATAAATAAATAAATTCTCGTGGGAGGGCGTCTCACTCTTTGACTCCAACGAGTCTCTTCTCCAACGTCTTCTTGGGTAGAGAGGCTACCATCAGCTTGAGGCCCTGGCCCTTATAGGGTGTGACTCTTGAGCTACATAGTCTCTAGAAGGAACAAAACTCGGACTGCTTGGGTCGAGTGGTCGGCTTATTGAAGCCACTGGAGAGGGTACATGGAGGGCACGCCCATTACGTTACTTTTTCTGGTGGTGCCCACCAATCTCCATTTGTAGTGGAAGAAGTTCCTTCCAAAGGATCCTGATTGTCTTCCATTGCCGCATTCGGAATTTCGCTGGACTCTTCCTGTTCACTTGAAGGCACTATTGGGGATGGTTTAGGATCCCTTTGCCCCACTTGAGGAATAGTTAGTAAGTGATTCCGATGCCAGACCTTTACCCTTCCCTCTGAATCTCTGATGCGGTATACAGGGAGGCCAGGCATCTGTGACTCTAGCTCGAGGGGAGCTTCTCGCCAGCGGTCAGCTAACTTGTGCTTCCCTGGTATTCGTAAATTCCACAGGAAAACTTTGTCTCCAGGCCAAAGTTCCCTGTAGCTTACTTTATGGTCAGATATCCGCTTGTTAGTCTCGTTCAGCTTGGCGGTGGTTTTTTCTCAAAGGATAGAGGAGGGCGAATTTCAATATGCAATAAAAACAAATAAAGACACAACACAGTGCAAATAAAGTTTTTCTTAAGGTGGAACGTATTTGGAGAAATTCTTTCAGATGTGAACTCACGTGGTATCAATCAAAAGAAGGCATTTCAGAGATCAGTGGCACTTTGCTTGACTCTGGTGTATAGATGTAAACCCCAGTATGCACGAGTAAATGCAGAATCACTTGGATGATGTCATCAATGTCAGATAGAAAAAGATAAGGACAACCATCGCGTAATCCAGTAAAAATAAACCAATTTTATAGAAGCAGAAAATATGAACATTTACACAGTCATAAGGATAAAGACACATAAAAGCGTGGTGAATCGCCAGCCTGGTTACTCCCCGCTACCTCCGTCTCAGACCTCTCGATCGCGGTACGTCACTTCCGGATCGGAGTACGCTCCGGTCCTCAGATAATTCCCCTGGTATAAGGAGGGTCTTAAGCAGCGCACACAGCTCTGGAATGGGGGCGGTCAGAATTCCTCTGGAGATATCACGTCACGCAAGCGACTCTACGCGTTTCACTAAGCGTGTAGCTTTGTCAGACTCCTGACGAATCTACACGCTTAGTGAAACGCGTAGAGTCGCTTGCGTGACATCTCCAGAGAACTCCTGACCATCCCCATTCCATCACGTGACCGGGACATTTCAAAGCATAGGAGATATCGGCACCCCATAAAAGGGCCTGTATCTCGGGAAGCAGGGGGGTCCCCGGACATAAAACCAACGCAATTCAGCTCCGGAGACCCCCTGCACATCTACACTATGAATGAAATGTATATTAAAAAACATAATTTTTGGCCGAGATTGTAGCTGGCAGAGGCGGCTCTCTCACAGCAGCTCTAACTGCAGCAGAAATGTATCGCCGGGTTAGGCCTTTTCAGAGGGTCGTTCATATCGCTGGCAGCAAATCGCTCGTTTTGGGAATTTTGCTATGAACGGTAATGAAGGCTTGCTGAATACCGTGATAGCAACACTCAAAAAAACGGCGCTTTAAATACCCTGGTGATATTTTTTATGAACCTTTACTGAATGAGGCCCTACGTCATCACGCAGGAGTCTGTTGTGGTCTGAACAGACTCAGAGCGTTCGTCAAGACCTTAAGGATTTGCAGCAGGCAGCCTGTAATAGGATCTCAGCTGCATCACGCCACCTCCGGTCTGATTACCCAGCCGATTGGATTCCTCTGCTCACGCAGTGAGCCTACCATCTGAGGACGGTGCTTCCGGAGCAGTCACGTTGGTGGTGATATTTTATTCACGAATGCTGTTTTTATAGCTTACTTTTGTGTGTGCCTGTTTCACACCCCTCCCCCCCTTGTCTATCCCCCTCCATTTAATCCCCCATACATTTTAATTAAATATACATGTATACGCTATGGAACGTGCACTTTTTGTTTTCTTTTCTTTTTAGGTCGTTCGGACTGGGTGTGGTTCATCCTGGAAAAGGATGGTTTATACAGCTAAACCCCGTTATAACGCGCCTCGTTATACCGCGATTCAGTTATAACGCGGTTTTCCCGTGGCTCCCGTTTTTTTGCACACTGCACACACTGCACACACTCACTGCACACACACTGCTCATTGCTCACACTCTGCACACTGCACACACACTGCTCATTGCTCACACTGCACACACTGACACACTGCACACACACTGCTCATTGCTCACACTGCACACACTGACACACTGCACACACACTGCACACTGCACACACACTGCTCATTGCTCACACTGCACACACTGACACACTGCACACATACTGTACACTGCACACACACTCCTCGTTGCTCACACTGCACACACTGACACACTGCACACACACTGCACACTGCACACACACTGCTCATTGCTCACACTGCACACACTGACACACTGCACACACACTGCACACTGTACACACACTGCTCATTGCTCACACTGCACACACTGACACACTGCACACACACTGCTCATTGCTCACACTGCACACACTGACACACTGCACACACACTCCTCATTGCTCACACTGCACACACTGACACACTGCACACACACTGCACACACACTGCACACTGCACACAATTATTATATAGAAATAAACAGACAACTGCACTTTAACAGATGTATTTTGCCTGTACAACGTCTTGTGACTTTTGTTTGACAAAGTTAAGGGGGTGGGAAGTCATTGTGCTGTGGGGGGGGTGGGGGGGTGGCGGGGCCCTGCGCTGCGGCTACGGCGGGCCCTGTACTGTGGCGGGGGGGGGGGGGGGTTAGCGGTCTGTGTGTGTGAGTGCGAGTGCCTGCATGTGTGTGCGCGCGTGTGTGTGTATGAGTGCGTGAGTGCCTGTGTGTGTGTGTGTGTGTGTATGTGTGTATGTGTGTATGTATGAGTGCTCCAGCCCGAGTCCGTGGAGGGAGGGGGGGGGGAGAGTAGCGGGTCCCTCCTGCAGCCAGTGGAGGGAGTGGGGGGAGAGTAGCAGCTCCCTCCTGCAGTCCGGGGATGGGGGGGAGAATAGCAGCTCCCTCCTGCAGTCCGGGGAGGGGGGGGAGAGTAGCGGGTCCCTCCTGCAGCCCGTGGAGGGAGGGGGGGGAGAGTAGCAGCTCCCTCCTGCAGTCCGTGGAGGGAGGGGGGGGAGAGTAGCGGGTCCCACCGCTCAAGCCACGCCCCCCCTCCCTGTCAAACCTCCCACCTCCCGCTCACCTCCCGCTCCGGCTCTTACACTTACTTACACACACACTCAGACACTCACACACACTCACACACACTCACAGACACTCACACACACTTAGACACTCACAGACACTCACACACACTTAGACACACTCACACACACTCACAGACACTCACAGACACTCACACACACTTACAGACACTCACACACACTCACACACACTCACACACACTTACACACACTCAGACACACTCAGACACACTTAGACACTCACACACACTTACACACACACTCAGACACTTACACACACTCACACCCACATACACACACACACTTTCTCTCCCATATATACATACACACACACACTCTCTCACTCTACACAGACGGGGGGTGGGGTCGGAGCAGAGGAAAGGCTGCGACCAGCACCACCACCCGCTCCCCCCCTCCTCCCGCGCAGGCAGCGGGAGCACCAGGGACAGCGGTGGGGAGAAGAAACCCCCCGCTACCACCTCCATGCAGGCAGCGGGAGCACCGGGCACGTGGAGGGATCTGAGGTAAGCGGCGACCTGAGGGACATCCCCGCTCCCATCTCCTGCCCCGCGGCCTGTCCCGCGGTGACAGGGGGAAGCGGGGACAGGAGGGACATCCCCGCTCCCATCTCCTGCCCCGCGGCCTGTCCCGCGGTGACAGGGGGAAGCGGGGACAGGAGGGACATCCCCGCTCCCATCTCCTGCCCCGCGGCCTGTCCCGCGGTGACAGGGGGAAGCGGGGACAGGAGGGACATCCCCGCTCCCATCTCCTGCCCCGCGGCCTGTCCCGCGGTGACAGGGGGAAGCGGGGACAGGAGGGACATCCCCGCTCCCATCTCCTGCCCCGCGGCCTGTCCCGCGGTGACAGGGGGAAGCGGGGACAGGAGGGACATCCCCGCTCCCATCTCCTGCCCCGCGGGCTGTCCCGCGGTGACAGGGGGAAGCGGGGAGCGGAGGGACATGCCCGCTCCCATCTCCTGTCCCGCGGGATGAATATGCGCTAAAGCGGCGACCCCGTTAGTAACACGGTGGTCTCGGGGTGGACCCTGAGACCCGCGTTATAACGGGGTTTAGCTGTATTATGTTTTATGTTTTGTCTATATTGTTTGTTGTAGTAACAAGCTTATCCCATACACTTATTACTTGTTCTTTATTAGTTATCACCACTCACTTTCACATTTTGGATATTCTTATTGTAGTATCCATCCTCAATTAATTTATCACCATTTATTAATTTTTAAGATTTTTATCCCTCTAGGGGATCGAAACGTTGGAGTTATGTGCTGTATTTAATACATTTATTATCATCTACCTGAGTGCTGTCTCCTCTTTGCTGCTTTGCGGTAATATATACCTCTATTACTTATATGGGACATGCACCTATTCATTATTGAATTTTTACTGGAGTGCCAGTGATTCTTTATCATATATATATGTAGAGGTATATGTAGAGGTATCAGTACCGTGTTAGCCGAGCTTCAATAATCAAAAAATAGATGATACCGTTCTGTGGCTAACGAAATGCTTTTATTTAACTGGATTAACCCCTCGTCTACTGGAAAGCATGCATACTGCCATCTCCTACTAACATATACAGGACGGGGCCAGTTCTCAATGGCTTCAACTTTATTGAGCTGAGGTTTTACTGTCCCCTTTCCCACAACATAGCCAAGATATTTTGCTTCTGCTAGGCCAACTGAACATTTAGCTGGGTTGGCTGTAAGACCCGCCTCCCGAAAGGTTCTCAACACTGCCTCAACCTTTTGTAGATGTGAGTCCCAATCTGGACTATGAATTACTACATCGTCTAAGTACACTGAGGCGTAATTCGAGTGTGGGTGTAACAATTTATTCATCAACCTTTGGAAGGTTGCAGGTGCCCCATGAAGGCCAAAGGGTAAGACAGTATACTGGAAAAGGCCATCAGGTGTTGAGAAGGCTGTTTTCTCTTTTGCTGAACTTGTTAAGGGGATTTGCCAATAACCCTTTGTAAGATCTAAAGTGGTTAGAAAACGGGCCCTCACCAACCTCTTAATTATCTCGTCTACCCGCGGCATAGGATAGGCAACAAACTTCGAGACTTCATTGACTTTTCTAAAGTCATTACAGAACAGTATTGACCCATCCGGCTTAGGTACCAAGACAATAGGGCTGGACCATTGACTATGGGACTCCTCCATTACGCCTAACTCTAGCATCTTCTTTACCTCTGACTGAATAGCCCCTCTGCTGGCTTCTGGGATCCTATAAGGTCTTATCTTAACGGCTATCACCGGCTTGGTGACGATATCATGGGAGATTACCCTAGTTTTCCCTGGTACGCTGGAAAATACATCCCTGTTCCTTTTTACCAAGTCTACAGCTTCTCTGTATTGTTCAGGAGTGAGTTCTGCCGATATTCAAACGAGTGGATCCTCCCCTTTCCTGGATTTATTAGCTACTACCGTCAGACATACCTCTCTATCCTTCCAGGATTTTAATAGATTTATGTGATAGATTTGCTCTACCTTCCTCCGATCTGGCTTCCTCCGATCTGGCTGTCGAATTTTATAATTCACCGTGCCGACCTGTTCTAGAACATCATATGGCCCTTGCCAATGTGATAACATCTTGCTTTCGGCCATGGGAACAAGCACCATTACTCGGTCCCCTGGTCGGAAGCTGCGAACCGTAGCCTGTCTGTTGTAAAGGTTCTGTTGGGCCCTCTGTGCCTCTTCTAAATGTTGTCTGATCATGGGAGTAATATGAGCAATGCGTTCTTTTAAATCTTCCACAAATTGGATGACATTTTTCCCTGGAACAGCTTGTTGCTCCCACTCTTCTTTGAGGCTATCCAGAATCCCTTTTGGGCGTCTCCCATACAGGAGTTCAAATGGGGAAAACCCTGTAGAGGCCTGTGGTACTTCTCAGATAGCAAACAAGAGATAAGGCAACAAGGTGTCCCAGTTCTTCCCATCACTAGCAACCACCTTTCTCAACATCATCTTCAGAGTTTTATGAAATCGTTCTACCAGTCCGTCCGTTTGCGAATGGTAAATAGAGGTTCTTAGGGACTGTATTTTTAGCTCTACACATAAGTCTCGCATAAGCTTAGATGTAAACGGGGTAGCCTGATCTGTCAAAATTTCCTTCGGTATCCCGAGTTGGGAGAATACCTGTAACAATTCCTTAGCTATAGCTTTGGAGGAAGTATTACGTAAAGGCAGCGCCTCTGGATAGCGAGTGGCATAGTCTAGGATCACTAGGATGTATTGATGACCCTTGACAGATTTCTCCAACGGACCCACTATATCCATGGCGATCCTCTCAAATGGGATCTCAATAATAGGCATAGGGATCAATGGGGCCCTCAAACTTGGTCGGGGCGCTGTCAACTGACACTCGGGACAAGAGGCACAGAATCTTTTTACTGCATTATATATCCCTGGCCAGTAAAATCTTTTTAGGATTCTTTGCTGTGTCTTCTCTACTCCCAGATGACCCCCCAATAAGTGAGATTGTGCTAGCTCTAGCACCTTCCTTACTAATTAACTGGGTACTAGCAATTTTTCTATTTCTTGGCCCTCCTCTTGGCTCACATGGTATAACAAATCATTTTTAATACAAAAATAGGGATGGGATTCCTTGGTTGTTCCTTCTACCGGGACCCCATTAACTTCTACCGCCTGGCTAAACCCATTTTTCAACTGGAGATCATTAGCCTGTTCCCTACCAAAGTTAGTCAGGGAAAGTTCTAGACTTCCAAAACCTTCCTCATCTGGAGTTTGGCCAGTTACCTCCACGGGTGACTCGGACAACTGAGCATCAACAGGCCCTGTCTCGGACAACTCCTCTCCCTCTCTTCTCCCTCCGTTAGGAGTAGTAACCAGTGCTAACTGGGGTGGGGGCGTACCTCTTTTTTTCCCTTCCTACGTTCTCGTTTTGATTTAGGGGTTTTAGACACCTCGGAGACTAATTCAGGGTCTGTAAATGGAAAAAGCTCATCCGGAGTAGGATTGTTTAAGGTGAGTTGTCCTCTGATCAGGGTGTCAAAACAAGGGAAATTACAGCCTAACACTAGGGAATGGGGAAACTTTGGTACAATTGCTGCCGTAGTTTGGATGACTTGCCCCTCGACTTTCACTTTTATCAGAGTCGTGGTGTACGGAAGCGTACACCCATGTACACATAATACCCGCAACTTCTCACCCTGGTGTAACCGGAGAGGCTTAACCAACTTCCCTGATACCAAGTTAATATTACTCCCTGAGTTTACCAGGGCGGAGATTGGTTTACCATTTAAAATCACCGTGGTGAGGAAGTTGTGGGTACGTTTTCCCTCGCGGGTCCTACCTACCACTCCACAAAATTCAGACTTCACAGAGCCATACGCACACTCCATTGGTTCAGACAATTGTGGGCAGTGAGCCTTAATATGCCCCGCCTCCCCACACTCAAAACAAACAATTGGCCCAGTTCGTTCTTGAAACCCTTTCTGAGATTTAGAGTTTCTGTCCCTATCCGGGTTTTCTTCCACTCGCTCAAATCGTGCGAACGGTCGTGGCTCCTGGCGCCAGCGCTCTCCTCTACCGTTCGTGTTGGGATGTGGGTTGTGGTTTGTGCGAGGGCAGCGTGACAGTTCACGGGTAGCCAGAAAACGCTCCACTGCGCCTACCATGGCATCACAAGTGAGGGGATCTCCCTGCCCCACCTACTGTTGAAGGTCCTGGGGTAACACTCGAATGAAGCGGTCCAACACCACCATCTCACGGATCCGTGTCAGGCTATATACCTCTGGTTTTAGCCACTTGGACGCTAGGTGAATCAAATCCCATAACTGGGACCTGGGTGGCTTCTGTTCCTGGTATCTCCACGTATGGAACCTCTGCGCACAAACTGCGGGAGTCACTCCAATCCTTGCAAGGATTTAGCTTTTCAGACAGTCATAGTCCGCTGCGGCTTCTTCGTCGAGGTCACAATATGCTTTTTAGGCTTCCCTCAGTAAAAAGGGTGCGATAATCCCAGCCCATCTGGAGCGGGCCCAAATTTCCTGGGAAGCGATTCGCTCAAAGGACCGGAGGTATCCCTCGACGTCATCTTGCGGCGTCATTTTCTGCAGGTACAGGTTCGCCTGGACTGGCCGCTCTTGGGCTGTACTTGTCGAGTCCATATTAATCTGGGCCAAGCGTTCAAGCAACTCCCTCTGTGTTTCTGCGATAACGTCAAGCTGGGCTGCAAGTATCCGGTTGGTCTCGCGTTGTGCAGCCGTACTTTCCAGTCCCTGTTTGTTAGCTTCCTGCTGGACAGCGGTGCTGTGTACTAAGGCCTTCACAACGTCCTCCATAGTGACAGTTACCGCGTGGACCGGTTCCACCAGTCGCAATCTGTAGCTCCGCCCCTTTTACAGGGTGTTCGACATCCTACTTCTGACACCACGTGTGGCAGGATGGCCGTGGTAAATGAGGAGACAACACGACTTTTCTGGTGAAATAGTGCTGGTGGATTTATTTGCCCAAAAGTGTAACCGAAACAATGGGTACTCTGTCCCTTTAAGTGCAATAAACGTAAACAAAAACCTAACCCCGGTCGGGGCACTGACTAAACAAAAGTGCAGGCTATCTACCTGGCTGGCTAGCTAACCTAGTCCAGCCCAACAATGTTCAACAATACCAGTTGGCTCCTTACCTGGGAGCTTTATTCCTCCTTGGGAAAGGATCAATCTGAGCAGCCTGTGTCTGTCTGTCAACACTCCTCTGTCTTCTCTCTGCACCTGAGAGAGACTGCTGCCGCAGAGGCATTTCCTCTTCCTTTTTTAAAGCAGGTGAACTATCTTAATTTGAATCACCTGTGGACTGCTTAATAAGGTGGATTAACCCCTCGTCTACTGGAAAGCATACATACTGCCATCTCCTACTAACATATACAGAGTCAATGACCCTGTCACAATACATACATACATATATATATATATATATATATATATATATATATATATATATATATATACATACACACATATAATACAGAATTATTATTGACAGGTAGGGGTAATGAAGGGCTTGACCTTTATTAAAAGCAGTCACATTTACCCCTACCATCACATGGACCATGAAAGTTTTAACAGGGAATGAATACCTTCAAAAATATTCTCTAAATGTACATACAGATAAGAGAGAGAAATGACAGAGCACAACCGGAATCATCCGAACCAGAAATTAGGAGGAAAGTGCATTATACATAATAAATGTAATAGTCATGGAAGGAAAAAAGGGCAAGGCATTACCCTACCAACATGTTTCGTGCTACACAGAGCACTTTATCAAGGCATACATATCCCATCATCATTAACATATTTAAAGACTAAGAAATAATTGGCTTACCAATCCTGAACCATATTTGGGATCCTCCCTGCAATCTGGGCAATGAGATTCTGGTGTGGGGTCATCAGAGTGCGCACACGCGCCATGCAGGCAGCCCCCACCTCCCACACGCAATCCTGGGCCAGCAGGGATAGGAAAAAACCCCCAGCTAAAACGTGCTTGCGCAGAGCCAGCAAAGGGCTTCCTTACCATGGTGACCATGGAGCGTGTCTCGGGGGTGGGGGAGCGCCCCCGTCGGCGCCATCCACCACGTCATCCTGGTGCGCACCCACCACCAAGGAGAAGGGGGAAAGAAAGAGGAAACCCCTAAGCCCCTCCCTGTTGCCGCGCGCCTGCCAGGACACACACAGGAGCCCCGGGGGACCGCGCTTGTGCAGTAGCAACCCGTGGACTCCCCAAGGTCCCCGCGGTGAGCGCGGCCCGAGGCAGGGGGGGGGGGAAGAAACAGAAAAAGGAAATAGAGAAAGAGGAGATGAAGTGGGGGGAGGGGGGGAGAGAGAAAAAGAGAGAAGAAAAACGGAAAAAACTAAACTAAAAAGGAAAAGGAAAAAGAGAGAAAAAGAAGGGAGGGTGGGGAGGGGGGGGGAGGAGGGAAAAGAAAGAAGAAAGAGAGAAGGAAAAGAAAAATGGCAAAAAAAGAAGAAAATAAAGAAAAAGAGAAGGATAGAATAGAAAAATGAGGGAAGTAAGGGGGTGCATATGCACCAGGACAAGAAAATCATTACTAGACCAATCGAGGAAGGATCCCTAATAATATTTGTTAAGTAGATTAAAAATAATTTTAAAATAAACTTTATTATGAAAATACATAATGACAAACACACTTACGCAACAGTAATTCCTGTCTTTGATACCTGAAGAAAATCATGATATCAAAGGAGGAATAGTCTGTATATAAAAACATAATTTTAAGTATGTATACTATAATGCCTAGAACCAAATACCTAGAAGAAGCTAGTTCGCAACACAATCACGTTGACATAAAGAATAATGAAAGAGATCAATATAAGATTTTGATAAATAAATTATCACAAATATATCCAATTGCGTGAATGTGAGGAAAAACACACAAGTACCAATATGTATGCCTTGATAAAGTGCTCTGTGTAGCACGGAACATGTTGGTAGGGTAATGCCTTGCCCTTTTTTCCTTCCATGACTATTACATTTTTTATGGATAACGCACTTTCCTCCTAATTTCTTGTTGGGATGATTCCGGTTGTGCTCTGCCATTTCTCTCTCTTATCTGCATCCATCTCCAAAGACAGAGGCGCACCCAGAGGTCTGGTGGGATCAACGTGGACGCTGCAGCAGACTCGTGAGTTTTCCTGCTTGCTACATGGTCATATCATTATTCCACAAAAAGATTAGGGTACCTATTCATTGGGGTGATCATTAGCCTTTGGGTTCCTGGACAATTTGAGTGCCATCAATGGTGGTTTACCAACTGGGATACCACACCCAGTACCCCCCTACAATCAAGAATATATCCCAGACCTCATATAGGATTCATTATCTTCATAACATTATCATTATAGCTGTATACAGTTCTTAGCCCCACGCATTATACTTTTCTAAATGTACATAGTTGTATTCCTTTACAAAGAAGCAGGTGACTGGATCCTTGTTGATCTTGCTACTGTACCTCAATCTTTTTCTGGCAGACGTCCTAATACAACATTGCTATCCACTTGCTAATATGCATCTTCACTGTATTGCTTTTATAGGGAGCAGATAGCCTTAAAAGATTTTGCCTATAGTTCTGACAATTTTGTGCCTTTCTAAAACATTTTCACTTTACCTTATCAAGATCATGACCTGTGTATGCCCTAGAGACCTCCTTCCCTCATTTGAATTAAATAAAAACAGCGCTTCTTGAAAGAAACAAGGCCACTGCTTTATTACTGTAAGTTATATCAACAGTCAGATGACCATGCAAGGCTGCCCACCAGTTATCTCAAGTTCCCTTCATTCTTATAACTCTTGATCCCTGCTGCTGCTGGAACTCCAGACCAGCAGATGTATGTATTGATAATGAGGAACAAACCACATGAACTGAATATCCATTAACGGGCGTAACCCACGGTATACAGTACAAACCTCTACAATTCAAATCACCAAATAACTTGGTCCCAGCCTGGCAAACCAACTCCACCAAGCTGGGCCAAATGGCACGCACTTCAACAAAATTACCCCCGTTTAATTTTTTTTAAAATTCATATACAGTTGTGTGAAAAAGAAAGTACACCCTCTTTGAATTCTATGGTTTTACATATCAGGACATAATAACAATCACCTGTTCCTTAGCAGGTCTTAAAATTAGGTAAATACAACCTCAGATGAACAACAACACATGACATATTACATGTGTCATGATTTATTTAACAAAAATAAATCCAAAATGGAGAAGCCATGTGTGAAAAACTAAGTACACCTTATGATTCAATAGCTTGTAGAACCACCTTTAGCCGCAATAACTTGAAGTAATCGTTTTCTGTATGACTTTATCAGTCTCTCACATTGTTGTGGAGGAATTTTGGAATCTTCTTTACAACGTTGCTTCAGTTCATTGAGGTTTGTGGGCATTTGTTTATGCCCAGCTCTCTTAAGGTCCTGCCACAGCATTTCAATCGGGTTGAGGTCTGCAACACCTTGATTCTTTTCTTTTTCAGCCATTCTGTTGTAGATTTGCTTGTGTGCTTGGGATCATTGTCATGTTGCATGACCCAATTTCGGCCAAGCTTTAGCTGTCGGACAGATGGGCTCACATTTGACTCTAGAATACTTTGGTAGACAGAGGAGTTCATGGTCGACTCAATGACTGCAAGATTCCCAGGTCCTGTGGCTGCAAAACAAGCCCAAATCATCACCCCTCCACCACTGTGCTTGACAGTTGGTATGAGGTGTTTGTGCTGATATGCTGTGTTTGGTTTTCGCCAAATGTGGCGCTGTGCATTATGGCCAAACATCTCCACTTTGGCCTCGTCTGTCCAAAGGACATTGTTCCAGGAGTCTTGTGGTTTGTTCAGATGCAACTTTGCAAACCTAAGCCGTGCTGCCATGTTCTTTTTAGAGAGAAGAGGCTTTCTCCTGGCAACCCTTCCAAACAAACCATACTTGTTCAGTCTTTTTCTAATTATACTGTCATGAACTTTAACATTTAACATACTAACTGAGACCTGTAGAGTCTGAGACGTAACTCTTGTTTTTTTTTGCAATTTCTCTGAGCATTGCACGGTCTGACCTTGGGGTGAATTTGCTGGGACATCCACTCCTGGGAAGATTGGCAATTGTCTTGAATGTTTTCCACTTTTGAATAATCTTTCTCACTGTAAAATGATGGACTTTAAATTGTTTGGAAATGGCCTTATAACCCTTCCCAGATTGATGGGCAGCAACAATTGCTTCTCTAAGATCATTGCTGATGTCTTTCCTCCTTGGCATTGTTTTTACACACACCTGAATGCTCCAGACCAGCAAACTGCTAAAACTTTGGCTTTTATAGAGGTGGTCACACTTGCTGATGATCAATAAATCAAGGGCATTTGATTTGCAGCACCTGTCTGCTACTTAGCATCTTAATTCCTATGGAAGCAGTAAGGATGTACTTAGTTTTCACACATAGCTTCTCCATTTTGGCTTTATTTTTGTTAAATAAATCATGACACAGTGAATTATGTCATGTGTTGTTCATCTGAGATTGTATTTACCTAATTTTAAGACCTGCTAAGGAACAGATGATTGTTATGTCCTCATATGTAAAACCATAGAATTCAAAGAGGGTGTACTTTCTTTTTCACACAACTTTATATGTATTTTTAATGTTAAAGAGTAACAGCAGACAATAAAAGAGGGCGGAAGGAGGAGGGAGAGACTACTTCACTGGAAGGCCAAGTGGTTAGAGAATTTCTCCATGGCACCACCCCCTTTTAACATCTTGACTAAGGATACTCCCCCAATTGATTTTATAATTTAGGGGCTTATTCTAAATCCCCCAAACTCAATGGAGAAAATTGTCCTAAAACTGCTCAATGTGCAGCTTCAGCTGATATAGAATAAGGCCCTGAGCCTCCTCGTGAACTGGTGGAGAAACAGGGGAAGGGTCAAATAGTCAGGTTCCACTAGCAGCGACTTTCTATTTACTGTAGTGATAACTTTAAAGCATAACTAGATTGACATTGATCCAAAAGGAAAATATTTAACCCTTTCTAGGTTGGCTTACTAACCACCCTGGAAAAACGTTAATAACAAAGTTACTATCTATTAAGAAAGTGCATACATTTCCAAAGCATGATTTTAACCACGTAAAGGGCAGCTTTGCAGGCATCTCTGTGGCAGAGGATTTGTATGATATGACAGAGACTGTGAAAACAAAGGAGGTTATTAATCGTTACTATGAATAAGCCCCAAAAGATCTCTGCTACACTGCTGGATATCTCAGCACTAAGGGGCCTATGCACTAAGCGTTCATAAGCCACTTATCGGCCAAAATGCCTACTCTGATTCTGTAAGCGTTGATAAGTGGGCGATAAAAGAATGAATCGCCACAAATGTTAGCGTTCGAAAAAAAAAATCGCTGACACTTGTTCGCAGGTTCTGAAACTCGTGTAATTCTAGTAGCCGCGAGTAGGTTATGAAAGCCTATCACGGCTCTAGAATGGAGAGTTTCTCAAAAAATCCTCACACCAGGAAAATCTGGTGTGAAGGTGGTGAGAACCTGCCGGTAAGTGGCGAGACGGGACTTAAGAAAAAAATGCTTTTTACCTGCATCGGATTGATGCCAGGGGTATCCGGAGTTGATACCCATTAATACCAGTACCGGAGACCCCCGGCAATAAAAATGCATTTATAGTCAACTTCATTACTTTAGCGGCTACCCGCTAAGGCAATGAAGGGGTTAACCCCTCCCGCTACCCAACAAGGGCCAAATACCCCCTTCACCCACCGCCGCTACCCACAATAAACACTAACACCCACCTCCTCTACCCCCACAGGATTGATACCAGAGGCTAAGAGGGTCCGGGGGTCCTCAGGTGGTCCCTGCGTGTGTCTGTGGTCCCTCGGGTTGTCCCTGTGGGTTGTCCCAGCGGGTGTCCGGGGTCCTCGGGTGGTTCCCGTGGGTGTCTGTGGGCCTCCAGGTGGTCCCCGCAGGTGTCTGTGGGTGTCTGGGGGCCCCAACGGGGTCCCCAGGTGGTGTCTGTGGGTGTCTGGGGGTCCTCGGGTGTTCCCTCCGGGTGCCTGGGGACCCTCGAGTGGTTCCACGGGTGTCTGTGGGCCCTCAGGTGGTTCCCACAGGTGTCTGGCAGCCCTCGGGTGGTTCCCACAGGGTGTCTGGGGGCCCTCGCGTGGTCCCTGCGAGTATTCCCCGCGGGTGTCCGTGGGTCCTCAGGTGGACCCCGTGGGTGTCCGCTGGCCTGCGATACCAATCCTGTTGCAAAAAACAAATGTTTGGCCTACATTGCAATAAATACACCGCCCCCCCCCCTCCCAACACACACAGTACAGTAATGGGCCAAATAACTATTATTCAGATATAGATAATAGCTCATTTGCCCATTATTAAATAAAACAGTAGACAGCCAGCAGAAATAAAGTAAATAAACCTTTCTACTTACCACTGCCATCATGAAGGGCATCTTCATCAGCATACTGCAGGACCATGTCCTCAATTGCAAGAAAGAATATAATAAATAATACAATCTAATGGCCCCTAACCCCTTAATCACCTTAGCGGTTAATAACCGCTATAATAATTAAGGGGTTAACCCACCCTCCCCCGCTACCCACCCTGCAGGCCTAACCACCCTCCCCGGGCTCACTATACCCACCCAGTACCCATTGATTGGCATAGTGGTACATCATACCCATATAATATGGGCATGATAAGCCACTATAGCACTCAATGGTCACCCTAATAAAAACACATGAATGCCCACAATACACAATAATAAAACATACACAAGCACCTAACCACTACAATTCAATCATTTAAAGCATTAGCCAACAAATTCAATTAATAAAAGCACTAACCAACAAAGCAATTAAATAATTTTAAATAGTAACCAACAAAGCAATTAATTACTAAAACCACAAGCCAACACATCAATTCAAAGAAGGAGCCAACAACAGAATTAATTAATTAAAAACGCTGCTCAATGGAAAAAATACATCCAAATAAGCCATCCAAATTATAAATTATTTAATCCAAAAAATGAAGATAAATAGAAAAAATAACACACAATTGAAAACAAGCATTTGCCAAAAAATGCACTGGCTTTCACTGTATTGATCTGTACCCTAAACGGACACAGATTAATACATTAGCAGTCAATGGGCAATGAAAAACATTAAATTAAAGTAATACAGTAAAAAAACTGTAATTTTTTTTACAAACATTCAATATTTTACTTACCTTTAGAAGCGTTGGCCCTCCGAATCCAGGGGTATCAGGAAGCTCTTGTACGGTGACGTCATCAAAGACAATTCAACGCCATCCACCTTAAGATCCGGAACAGGTAACACAATTCTTCTTTCTTTTATCTTCTAACACCTTCTTCGTTCTTCATGTGTAATTATTTCTTTGTTTTCTGTAATCTTCTATCTTCATCTGTTAATCCACAAAGCCCCATGTTAAATCCACAACACGATGTTGTCACGTCGGCTTCTTGAGGTAAAATGAGGCGTCAAGGCCTTAAATATGGCCTTTAGCGTCACATTTTCAGGTCAGATGGTACAGCTCCAATCTGATTGGATGCTGTATCATGTGCCCGCCTCTTTTTTTTGGTGAAGGATGTGACGTCATCTCCAAGGAAGGTACGTCACATCCTTCAAACCACATCGCCATATCCCAGAGTATTAGAGCCAATGGAATTGTCTTCCATCCCATTGGTTGCTGTACCATGTGATAGGTTATTTTAGTTCAAAAGGATATCACATCTCCCTTAAAGTGACGTCACATCCTTTTGAACTAATGTGTTTAGGTGCTTGTGTATGTTTTATTATTATGTATTTGGGCATTCTTGTGTAGCCCTGTTTCCCCTTGAATACAGAAATGCTACCAATGCTGTTATTAACCTGTTGGCTCACAGGGCCTGAGCCTCTGCCACGGAGAGCTTGGGGCGATATATTACCACTATTTGATGCAGTGCCTCCACGTGGGAGGGATCCCAACGGAGTGGGAGTTGCCCCTCACAGGAACCCAACACAATAATATGCACTCTTGATATAAAATAACAAGTACCTTTACTGATATAACACTGTAGACATATATGCATAACCTGTGGTCGACAAATCACCAAAAAATCTACTCGCCGAACAAAAAAATCTACTCGCCACCTAGTACCAAACGTGTGCTGCTTGGGCCAATAGGAGCTCGCCACGATGTTAAATCCACTCGCCCGGGGCGTGCAAATGTATAGGTTTGTCGAACACTGTGCATAACCATCACATACCCTTTCTCCCTAAGGCCCAGGACATAGTGAACTCAGCATCGCTGAGGCGGGCTGAGCTGCGCTGAACAGATGCACAAAGCCCCTGCATCTGTTATCAGCGCTGCTATACTTTCTCCCTCCGCATGCGCGCTGATGCGTGCGGAGGAGGAGAAACTTCCCCGAGAGCGGCAAGTTTGAAATTTGCCGCTCGGGGAAGTGGAGGAGTGGTCACGTGACCGCTCCCATCCAATGGGGCTGCAGCCTGTCCGCCATTGTTCACTACAGAGCGACCAGACAGAGGCAGCACCAAGGTGTGTGTGTGTCTGTGTCTGTGTGTGTCTGTGTCTGTGTGTCTGTGTGTCTGTGAATATATTTATCAAAGTTGCACAATGTTAATAAATAATTTATTCTCACAACAGGTCTTTTTTTTAAATTTTTAAAATATTATATAATATACACACACACACACACACACAGGTTCCCCAGTGACACACACACACAGACCACTTCAAAGTGACACACACACACACACACACACACAGGTTCCCAGTGACACACACACACAGACCACTTCAAAGTGACACACACACACACTGACAGCTACCAAGTGACACACACACACAGTGATACCCGCCTCCCAAGCGCTTGCTGTCTCCTCTGCCAGGACAGCAAAAAGCTCCTGGTAGAGCGAGCGGCAGCAAGCAAGAGCGAGCAGCAGCACCTAAGTGCTTACTATGTCCCAGGCCTTAGAGTACAACTGGCCAAAGCGTCTCGCAGGGCACAACCCTCCACCGTGTCCCCACACTGTGTCCAATGTCCCACACCCAAACCCCAATGTGTGGTGACCGCCGGACCACTATTATGAGAACGGTATAAGTGGTGCACTTGATGTATGGTTACCTGCCGAGCGCTCCTGCGAAGTTATCCTTGAAGTTATCCTTTCCCAATTTTCTGTGATTTCGCGTTCCCCTCCCCTGCTCCATCTCCTCCCCTACTCCCCTTCAGGCTGTACCTGCAGTCATTATTTATATCCCTGTTTGCTTTTACATATTGCTGTGTTATGATGTTGTGTCTTGCAATATACACTCTTTATTGATACATCATCAGTCCTCTTGTTTTCTTTTGGAGTGCTGGGAACACCAGGAGTGTTGTACAAGGCAGACTGTTACATAAAGTGGGAGCAGCGTGGCTAAATGATCGGAGCCCAAAGGAAGTCAAGGAGATTCTGGGAACTTTTAGGAGTCTTGTGTCTGCAGATCGAAGTGAGCAAAGGGGAGTGTAGGGAGCTAGAAGCTCTTTCAGATAGCTAGGACCCTGGTCATGTAGGGCTTTGAATGTCAACAAGCCAACCTTGAAATAAATTTGCTATTTTCCAGGCAGCCAGTGCAGAGAATGGAGAACAGGTGTCATGTGGCAAGATTGGGTCTTGTTATTTAATAACCTGGCCACAGCATTCTGTGCCAACAGCAGGCGGCACAGATCTTTTGCCTAATGACTTGGGGCAAAGTAAACCTCGATAAAATTAGTTTGTCACATGTGTGGGGGCCCCATTCTTCAAATTTGTTCTGGGCCCCCCAAAAATCTGTTGGTGGCCCTACATGCTGCATAGGGGTCATCTTTACCTCTGCCATCTCCTTCATTCCTCACAATCAGTCCTGCCACCTCCATCTATAAAATATTGCTATGATATTCCTTTTTCTGACTAAAGATGCAACCAAAATGTTAATTCACTCACTCATCATGTCCCGCTTCGACTACTGCAACCTCCTCCCTGTTGGTATTCCCGTCCAACTGTCCCCACTCCATTAAAAATACTGCTCGCCAGACATATCTACCTCATTCACCGCTCTTGGTCTTCTGCTCCGTTATGCAAATCCCTACACTGGAATTACATTTACAATCCTAGCTCTGACATAGAGTTCTGAATGATGCTTCCCCCCTTAAATCTCAGCCCTTGTCACCAAATATTACCTTATGTGCCCCATCTGTTTTGCCCATAACTTGCGCCTCTCATTCACTCTCATAACCTCTCACTCTTGTTTACAGTCATGTGAAAAAGAAAGTACACCCTCTTTGAATTACATGGTTTTACATATCACGATATAATAACAATCATCTGTTCCTTAGCAGGTCTAAAAATTAGGTAAATACAACCTCAGATGAACAAAAACACATGACATATTACACCGTCTCATGATTTATTTAACAAAAATAAAGCCAAAATGGAGAAGCCATGTGTGAAAAACTAAGTACACCCATACTGCTTCCATAGGAATTAAGATGCTAAGTAGCAGACAGGTGCTGCTAATCAAATGCCCTTGATTAATTGATCATCAGCAAGTGTGACCACCTCTATAAAAGCCGAAGTTTTAGCAGTTTGCTGTTCTGGAGCATTCAGGTATGTGTTAACATAATGCCAAGGAGGAAAGACATCAGCAATGATCTTAGAGAAGCAATTGTTGCTGCCCATCAATCTGGGAAGGGTTATGAGGCCATTTCCAAACAATTTAAAGTCCATAATTCTACAGTGAGAAAGATTATTCAGGAGTGGTAAATATTCATGACAGTTGCCAATCTTACCAAGACTGGACATCCCAGTAAATTCACCCCAAGGTCAGACCCTGCAATGCCCAGAGAAATTGCAAAAAAAAACCAAGAGTTACATCTCAGACTCTGAGGTTTACTTAGTTTTTCACACATGGCTTCTCCATTTTGGCTTATTTATGTTAAATAAATCATGACACGGTGTAATATGTCATGTGTTGTTGTTCATCTGAGGTTGTATTTACCTAATTTTAAGACCTGCTAAGGAACAGATGATTGTTATTATGCACGGGTTTTACTCCAGTTTTGCTACTAGGAGACTCTGACAAATTATCGCCGGAATGCCTTAGAGCTATATTTGGTTTTAAGTTAAGTAACAAACTGCACTGTACAAAACTTCACGCAATCGTGCAAATAGCTAATAGGTGAGTGTTTACCTGCTTTTCATGGGTGTCTTTTCCAAGAACCGGCCTATTACAAAACCACATATGGCCCAAATGCTATTAAACCAGGATATACACAGACAACAGGCCAATAAGATGCTGCACGTCTATTTACATTATAACTGTCATTTTAAGGGAGTTTTTGCTGCTCAGGCATGACTTAAAGAATCAATTCCACACATGTTACCCTCTTTTGTCTTTAATAACTGGGAACCATGGTGTTCCCGCTGCTTAACCACACTATTTTCAGCCCCAGAGATAGTTACTGGTAAATGTATCCTATCCCTTCATGGTTGACATTGCGGACTTCTATTGGCCCGCATGACCTGGGAGATTAAACCCGTCATGATGTCATTTTGTCTGATCGTTCGTCATTGCCAACATATTCAATGAATACTTTGTGGGGTGCGCTACTTCATGATTATCAAGAATCAAATGTGACTTTAAAGCAGCAATACTACATTCCCCCTTTTTTTCTTCTTATTTGTATAGATAAAGCATATTACAATGTATAATTCTACATTCCTACCTAAAATGGCAATCGTTTGGTGCTCCTGATAAATCTATACAAATCCTGATTGTGTGCCTAATTATAGGCCGCCTTCTAACTCTGTGCTGCAGTCAGTGAAATGCTGCAGTTATGTAACAATATATTACTAAGTGCAACACATTATTGTTACAGCTTTCAGAGTAAAAGACCGTCCGCTGTTTGGAACCTAGCAATAGATCTGTTTGTGATACTTTGTTGCCAAAGTGCAGCACTCAAAAAGGTGTCAGTCTGTTACAAAAGAGGAAGTGGATATGACTTTCGAAATGGTTGCTGTAGAGACCAAAGGATAATTGGTACATTAAAAATATAATAAAAAATAGCATTAGGAGTTAAAAAGAAAAACGCAGACAGTATTTAAGTAATAATCCCCGAAGAACAGGGTATTACTGGCCAATAATGCCCTGGCTGGAAGAGTTGAAGGCCCGAGGCGAAGCCGAGGGACTTTAACCCAGCCAGGGCATTATTGGCCAGTTATGCCCTGTTCTTTGGGGATTATTACTATTATAGGCTAAATGTAGGCTTATTTCATAAATAATAGACACTTTTGTATAGTTAAATAGATTTTTTTATTAAAATAAAATGGTAAATACATGAAACCACCTCTATATATGCTTACACTGCAGATATCTATATCCACACACTACCGCCCCCCTCTGTGTAAACACACACAGCAGCTCAACACACACAAACTGCTGCTACACACACACACAACAGCACACAACACAGCACCTCTACACACACAGCAGCTCTGCACACACAAGCACACCACACACACACACACACACACACACTCACTGGAGCTCTACACACACAACACAGCACCTCCTCTACACTCACAACACAGCAGCTCTACACACACAACACAGCAGCTCTACACACACACAACACAGCAGCTCTACACACACAACACAGCAGCTCTACACACACAGCAGCTCTACACACACAAACTCTGCTGCTACACACACATGCTATACCCATAAACACTGCTGCTGACACTGACACACACACACACACACACACACACACACACACACACACACACACACACACTGGAGCTACATACACACACAGAGTAGCTCTATATACATACACACATCAGCTCTACACACACACAAACTGCTGCTACACATAAACCAGCACAACACACACACACACTGCAGCCACAATAAAAAATGCAGCCACTTACTAAACTTTGCACTCTCCCCCCAACCTCTACAGACAACATAGCACCTCTACACACACCCCACACACACAATCCTGCACCTCTATACACAACACAGCACCTCTACACACACAAAATACACACACACAACACTGCACCTCTACACACAACACAGCACCTTTACACACACACACAAACTGCTGCTACACACACATGCTACACCCATAAACACTGCTGCTGACACTGACACACACTGGAGCTCTATACACACACACAGCACCTCTACACAGATATACAACACAACAGCACCACACACTGCTACTGACACACTCACACACAAACTGCAGACAGCCACTTACTTCTTTGCAGACTTCCCGCCCCTCCCCAATTCAACTGAATCTGCTCAGAAAATCTCAGTCAGCTCGGGAGGAGGAGGAGTCAAACTGTGACTTTTTGACCAATCCCCTGCCCTGTCTCAGAGCTGTTACTTCATTCTAACCAATCCCCTGCCATGTCTCAGCTGTTCTGAAAGCTGATTGGCTGGAAATAAACAGATTGAAAACTGCACTTTGCAAGCTGCTAAAATTGCGGGCATTACTGATTGGATAATGCCCGGAATTTTAACCAATCCGAGAGCAGGGTTTTCAATAATGCCCTGAATTTTACTGTTTTAGTCTATAATATCTAATACTGAAGAACTGATTTATTTCTTTTTAAAACTATATAGGATTTTTCACATTTTGCAGCTTTAATCTGGAATTCCTGATTGAGCGCACTCTTGTGTCAGTGCCCCATTCATTTCAATTTAGGCATTTTGTCAGTGCCCGAGGAGGAGATTGTATAGGAGCTCCTTAAGCTAAAAGCCTGAAGAACCGCTAGTTATCCCTAACTTCAAAAGTGCTGACAAAGGCATGGTCTCAAACTAGAGACCTATCTCTATTCTACCTCTATTATCCAAAGTCATGGAAAAATGTGTTCATTCCCAACTAAGCAACTTGTATAAGAAGTCACATTTTCTTAGTCAATTCCAATCTGTCTTGCAACCAAATCACTAAACTATAACGACTCCTAACATTTTTCATAGAGATCCAATATGGAATGGACTGGTGCAATATTCCTAGATTTAGCAAAGGCTTTTGATACTGTTGACCATGCTATTATGTTAAATAATTTCCAATACTCTGTTATTGAACCATGTGCTCTAAATTGGTTTAAACCTTATTAGGAAGCTCCAAATATGTGTCCATCTTAGACTTCAACTTTAACCACTATTATCTGTCTTTATAAATGACCTGCTAACCGTTTGTAAGACCACTTCTGTGCATATGTATGCTGATGATACTATCTTATATTGATACAGTCCCAGCCTTTCTGATCTTAAAAATGTATTCCAATAAATTTTTTCAAAGGTTGAAAACTGAATCACCCAAAACAAACTGTTTTTAAACACTGACAAAACAGTAACTATGGTATTTAGGACCAAGGCTAAATTTTGTAAGCTTCCCATGATAGAGATATTGATTAGAACCAGCAATAACACTAATCTTGCCTCAGTTACTAGCTTTACATGTGTGAGTATGTGGCTTGACGCCAATTTAAATGCATATTGATAAACTGACATCCAAAATCTATCTCAAACTTACAATTCCTTACAACATCTCCTCTGGATCAGAAATACAGCGCTGATGTAATTACCAAACTGATAGAATACATCCTCACACACAAGTACTTCAGCTTCAACAAGGAAATGTACCTACAACGAATGGGGACTGCAATGGGTACCAAGATGGCACTGCAATATGCCAATCTTTTCATGGCAAATCTGGACAAAGCTTCCTAACTACATGCCCCCACAAACCCTACAAGTACTAAAGATACATTGATGACCTGTTTATAATGTGGACAGAGGGTGAAGGAAACCTACAACTATTCCACAAGTCCCTGAACTCATTCATCAATTAAACTCAAAATGGATTACTCTGCAAACCTAGTAAACTTTCTAGACACAAGAGTAACACTGAAAGATGGCAAATTACACACATCTGTATACAAGAAACCAACAGACAGATGCAGTTACCTCCACAACTCCAGCTTCCATCCCACTCATACAAAACAAGGTATCATACACAGAGAGGCTATAAGATACCACTGCATATGCTCTGACACTGAAGACAGAAACAGGCGTCTCCCAACCCTGACCGAATTGTTCAGACAGAAGGGATACAAACCTAAGACTATTGCCAAAACTATTACATCTGCACTAAAAAACCCACGAGAACACCTGCTACAATACAGACAGAGAGAACCTACCACACGCATACCACTAGTGGCCACATACAACCCTACCCTAGAGGGAATACGAAAAATAATCAAAGATCTGCAACCCATGCTGGAAGAGGATGTGGCATTAAAAGAAATCTTCCCCAAACCTCCCATTCTTGCGTTCCGGCAACCACCAAACCACCTCAAACAGAAATTAGTCAACAGAAAACTTCACAACGAACTTAAAGACACTGATAATGGCACAAAACCGTGCAACAACACACGTTGCAAACTCTGCAAACATATATGCCAAGATCCCACAGCCAGTCACAACAATGGAACACTCAATGTTAAAGGGTCATACTGCTGCACATCCAGGAATTTAGTGTATATGGTTCAGTGCAACAAATGTGACCAAGGATCCTACATTGGGGAAACCAGCCAAAAGCTTCAAGGAAGAATGAATATGCACAGACACTCTATACTCCACCATGAAGAAGGAAGATATTGCTCCCCTTGGGACATCATTACTCACAGTCAGATCATTCCAGAAATCATTTAAAAATCAAAATCCTCAATGGAATGTTAAAACGCACCCAAGAACGGAAAACATTTCAGCTCAGAATGATAAGACTCTTTGACACAAAAACAAGTGGACTTAATGCAGACATCTATATTAATCACACAGTATCATAATTTGGTGTAATGGTCCTACCTGCTATTGTGCCATCCTACCCCCCCCTCCCCGGCATCCTCTTCCCCCTCTGTGCTGCTGTGGATGTACAGCCAACCCCCCCCCCCCCCATCCCTAATTCGCACCTTCTTTATCTCTGTTTTAACACCCCTCCAGTGCCTTTCTGTTCTTTATTCTTCCTTTTTTTTCCCCCAATCCCTGTCTAAGTCACAGAAACCTTTGTATATCAGTATTGCTTGACCTGAGGAAGAGAGGAAAACTCTCAAAAGCTTGTCCTATGACATAAATTGTTAGTCCAAATAAAAACGGTATCACCTAATACTGAAGAACTCATTTATTCTGCACTATCGCAACTGGACTAACACGGCTATTTCCGTTTTATATATATAAAAAGTCTTTCAGTGTCAATGAATTCTACAGTCAGTGTAACTCAGCAGCTGCCATGTATTCTTAAATTACTACGGTATCATTATCTATTATTACAGTTTACAGCTCAAAGTGCTGGGGAAATTGGCAACATATTATCACAAACAGGAAAGTGTTGTTACAAAGATCTTGCACTAGTGGGGAAGTATGCTAAAACCTGCTATAGAAATTAAAGGAATGATCAGTATATTAACACTCATTAAAAATGGCATTACAAGTTGAATTAAAAAAAAATGGTATTATCTAATACTACAGAACGGATTTACTTAAAAATTAAAAAAAACAAAAAACCCCACGTAGGATATTGCATGGATTGCTCCTTTAAGTGCTTTCCAACCTGTCAGTCGGCTAAAGCTTTACTGCCAAAAAATTATTAGTGATTGAACTGTGATGCTACCGGCAGGTATGGTGTAGCACTAATAATGTATCTTACAAGCCTACATGTGCACTCCTTTAAATAAAAATAGATTTAAAATGTGAAGGCTTTGCTTATGTTACAGCATAAATATACAATTGATCTTTTGATACTGGGGTTAAAATACAGTACTGTAAATCCCATTATTTAACAAAGTGGGCTCTCTTGCAATAACAACAGCAACACCAGTTTTTAATAGCACATCTACTAATAAATGGTTAAATTCACTAGTATGGTTTAAAGAAAACAATATTAATGTGTACTCTGTCTTTTATATTAGTAGCTTCAAAATATAATATTTACAACAAATGCCCTTCAGTTAATCATTAATATTAATAAAAATGACCTGAAATACGCTGGAAATAAGATTTCAAGCTTCTAATTAGAGATTTTATTAAATAGACACCCTACAATCACATAAAAATACTTATGCTACTAAAGAAGTAAGAAGTGGAGCTTTGCAAGTCTGATATCTCAAAAAAATTGACTTACGGTGAGCGTTGAGCTGTTGAACAGCGAAACAAGAGAAAAGCAAAAGGAGCAATTCTTCCAAATGAATCTCCATGGGATAATAACTCATGGAAAGGAAGGGTGCAGTGTATCTTTTCCAACTGCAAGATCCTGGTCTATAGGTGTTGCTTGGGAAGTCAGATCATGGTAAAGTAGCATGAGTGCTCAGGTGATCCTACAGGGAACAGATTCACAAGTATCTCTGCTGCATCTGGCAGGTGAGCTGTCACTCACTGTAAATGATGTACTCCTTGTGCACAGGCACTCCCACACGCTTGTTTACACCCTTCGGTATCCACTCAGGTAACGTTAAAAATACAACCCCTGCTATTTGGAAACAAAGGGCATTTTGAAAACAACTTAAGATAGTTGTCTTTGGTAAACAAATGTGATCATACTTCAAGCGAACATTTTGGTTTGTTTGGAAATTTAAGAAGATTTTTCTTCTTGCCTGGGTCTATGAATTGGGAAGTGCTAGTCAATCAAGGAAGGAGGGGGTGGGGCTTTGCCAGTGCAAACTCCTGTTTCACCCACAGTGATATTCCATAAAAGGGAGTACCTACTGGAAATCAACCCTCCTGTGTCTTAGCTTCCTACGGTTGCAAACTAACTTTAAATATTATAAATTGCACCTTTAAAGGGGTAGATAGGTTTTCCACATTTAATTAAACTAAAATCATTGAATAGCTTTGTTTTAATGTTTTGTTGATCCTCACTGTTCCTGATACCCCATGCTCGGCAACAAATCCTACATGTTTTGTTAGTAACTAAAAGAAATTAGACTGCATTTATTAAAATGTTTGAAATAATTTAGATAAGATATCCCATTAAATGCAATCCTGATATCCTTTTGTTAAAGCCCAGGTTTGGCGTAATTAGACTACTAGACTTATGAATTACAGGGGCCGTTATATGTGAAAAGAAATTAAACTTTGTGTATTTTCCTCCATTATGCCTCGTTTATAGTCATGCGAGCACATGACATCACGCACGCTTGGCCATGACATCACGTGAGCGGTTCGCCCTCATTGGCTGAACCGCTCACGTGACTTGGCCGTGATGCGACCGTCCCCTGGGTAAATACATTTCTTAAATCTGTTTGAAATTTGCGCGCTTGGACGCATCTGTCGCACGCGCGGTCGCGCGCACTCGGTGCGCACTCAATTGACACCATTACTTTGTTTTGGCGGCATGCGGCGCTGCACGCACGCGCCACCATTATAAGCACAGCCTTAGAAAGATGCAAGCGCCCTTGAAGTAACTGTTTTACATATTTGTATCATAAATTGTTTCCCTTTTCTTTGCTGAATTCATGTTATCTGTTTGGCTTGTGATGGCTTCATAAATTCTAATACTTGTCTGACTACTTTCAAAATAAAAATCACTTTCATTTAACTTATTAGACATGCCCCTGCTCCCTTTGGTATTGGTAGGTATTGCCCTTTCAAGTTTAACCCTCCTTGCTCAGCTCTTGTGTTTACATCAGTTGACTATGTACCTGTCTTTGTCTCTCATACCTTGTCAGGGTGCTGGACAGCCTGCTATAGAAATCAAAGAATGCTTTAAAATGTATGAAAAAAATGGCATTAAGAGTTGAGTAATAAACACAATTAAAATAGTCACTATTGTCCAATACCACGAAACTGCTAAATAAAATTAAAAAAAACATTGAAGGTTTCACTTTTTGCTGCTTTCAGCTCAATAAATATTTGGCTGTGATGTTTCTGCCATTTTCTACATGGATCATAGCCACAAGCGACAACATTGTATGTGATCCAAGGCAAAAAGGAAACATTGCTAGAGAGCCCAGCTTTACCTTTAGGCTGGGGCGGAGGCTGGGAAGTTACCCGCGTGAAGCGGGTGCTTTCCCTGGCCATGGTGGGCGGGCCGTGGGGGGCGTGCCTAGGGGCGTTACGGAGCTGGTTCGCCCTCATTGGGTGAACCACTCATGTGACCGTTATCATGCAAAGAAATCAGTTTCAACTGATATCTTGCGCAACGCGCGCTCCCTCCCGCTTCTGAGCGCGCCTGCCTGCATGCCGCATGAACGCGATCACTGCCTTAAGGCAATCTGATTGCTCAGCGTGCGGACGCCTCCGTACGGTCTGCGGCACCATGGCCCCAGCCTTACTCACTGGCTCTCCAGCTTCTATTATTTCTCACAAAAAGGCAAGTACATATTCTTACACTAAGAAATTATATAGTAAGTACTCTGGAAGAGGGATTCCTTTTCCTGTCATATTGTATTACATTTGGTCCACTTATTGAATTATATTTTATGCAATTATAATGTCGATCTTGTAAAACGCTGTGTACATTGTTGATCTGGCTATATCAATAAAAATGTTGCTACATCAATACAAATATACATACATACAAATGCATAGCTCAGTACAGAACAGGTCGTAAATAGAGGTAGGACAGGCACCTCAAGGCTTCAATGACAAAAATCAGTATGCAAACATAACGTAGGTGTAAATAGACTGAGGAATATATTAGGAATATAGTACAACTGCATTTATTAACTACAGTATAGGCTCGAATATAGTGCAACCTCGCACATAATACGACCTCTACAGTTTTGACAACAAAATATTGCAAAGAAAGAAAAAAAAACAGGTTGGAAATTCACAGTTGTAGGAAGTAGAATAACAGGCAAAGATCAGCTTGTAGAGGGAGAAAGGGGGTGGCCCGGTATTAAAGGGGTTGCACCCCATATGGCCATCCCCTGACCTCACCAGAGAGACAAGGGGTTAACTGGACTGCGGTCCAGGGATGAGGTTTGCACCTTGTTGTACCTTGAAAATGTATGTTCCCCTGTTCCCATGTTTCATTATAAGCATGTATTTTAATGCTTTAAAGTGCATTTCTGTATCTCCAGTTCTGGAGGTCGCAGAGAGTTCATATTTGGCCAATATGTGGAGTCAGTGTAGGCATTAAAAACTGACAAAGGTCGACCCACTGAGCCCACCAGAATGGAACTTATTAATATGTGTAGATATTAAAGTGTATATGTATTTTATTTTGGATCTGTTCTGAAAATGCAGACGCCATTTGCTAGGCTAATAGGTCATGAAGGGCAGACGGCTGAGTAGACTAAGTACGGTGATCAAAAGCTAACTGCCTTGATTGTTACCCAATGTCTAGGGATAAAGTATTAATCAATCAACAAACTCTGTTACCTGAGGGCATGGGTTAGTCTGTTAGTCTGTTAGTCTCCACGTTAGGGAGTGGATACAGTTAATTGTTCACCAATAGGCTGTATTCAATGTTAAGAATAGGGTTGCACAGGTTTATAAACTGTGTCAACCCTACAGTTTTTAGTTGTGCTTCTGATACCACCTTGAATGTCACTGGATTGCTGGAGTTGTGCTTCTGATTCCACCTGGAATGTCACCGGATTGATGGAGAATTGCTAGCTGATACTTCTCCATTCCCCAACCCTAAGTAAGTGTTACCTTCTTGTCTGTTAATTGTACTATATTGCTGTGTTCACCTTATTTAAGGAATAAATTATATTTTATTATATCTAAGCTTCGTTCAGTTCAATCCAGATATTTGGTGTTCATTATATCTTGTCATAAGCTACCGTGACACAGCTGAACAGCTAATGAGCAAGGAGGGAGAGGGAGAGCCGAGCCTGCATGGAAGTGCCAGGACTAAATGGCCGCCTCTGCTTAACTGTAGGCCTGTGAGGAATCTGCCCCTGGGTTTGGCTGGAGCCCATCCTTCAGGAGCTTGGCAGGTTCCAGACAAACTTTTCCCTGCTTCTGCAATCACCTGCCTCTTGCTGCCTCCTGTGCAGCTCTGGCCTGATTGGCCTCCTGTGCTATTTAGATACTGCCCCGCCCTCAGGAAGTTGTTGGACATAGACTTTGCAATACCAGTTGCAAGTAACTGTGCTTGTCACAGACTCTCTGTTTAGCCTACTAGGCCTCCTTGTGCCTTGTCTCCTGCTCCTATTCCCCAGCTTCCCAAGGCCTTCTTGCATTGTAGACCCGGCACTGCTTTTTTTGTTCCTGGCAGACTTCACCTTCGCCGTGCTGAAGCGGCTACGCTGGTTCCCCCAGTGTTCCCTGTAGCGTATCTGCACCCCTGGTTCCTGTGGCTTTCACCCTTCTCTGTTCCTGTTCCCTCCTTCCAGAAACCCTGCCACGCGGAAGCGGCTTCTCTGAACTTTTCCTGCCTTCCCGTGCTGAAGCGTTGGATTCACAGCACTGTGGCTTCTGGTTCCTGCTTCCTCCAAGTGGAGTTTGTTCCTGTGCTGAAGTCCCTGTACTGAATCTTCTTGTTCCTGTGACTCCTGTTTGTTCCCTGTCGCGCTGCAGCACCTTCGCTGAAGCGTCTCCGCTGAAGTGGCTTCTCTCAAGGTTCTTGCCTTCTACGCTGACGTAGCTTCACCCAAGATTGCCTGATGATGACCTCGGCTCGTATCCTCAACCACCGCTCCTGTGCCGCCTGCCCTGACCCCTGCCTGGACAACGTTAACCCTGCTTTCTCCAATCCTGACCTGGCTATGTTTGACTATGGACTGCGCAACCCTGAACCGGCTTCGAGGCCTAAGGTCGGTGTTTTCATATCCCCACCTCAGCCCCGCAGCCCGGTCCCGGATTGTGGCAAGCACGATCTTTGACAGGGCCCTCCGCTGCAGCACCACAGACCCGCGGCTGTCAGCCTCCCACAGCGCTGTGACCGGATTCCAGTCAGGCGATTCCCTGCTGCTGTTAGGACTCTCACCTCCTCCTCCGGTCAGTACCCCGCTCTATTCGGCGCCATGTCGGAACTACCGGGTGCGCCCAGTGGCCATCTTGGATTTTTTCCTCAGTGTAAATGCTAGGCTGCGAATATAGTGCGAGTGCAGGTTTTAGAAGGGCAATTTTCGGGGAAAAACATTGCACTATATTGGGGCCAAAACGGTATATAGAGGTTAAGTTAGCAAGAGATACTGCAGGAGAATAATGATATTTGAAGACCTATATAAAAGGAGAGGGTTATTGGTCTGATACTAGCAATATGATTTGGATCTAGGAGACTAGACGTCGTCTGTCAGCATTGGCCATTCCTATGGCTTATTCTACTAAAGGGGCTATAAGGTGCTTTCTGCTGCCGCAAGGTGTCTTATGAAATAGCACCTCTTATTAAATATGGGCCTTAATCTTTAGTGCTGGGGTTCAGCAGTACTTGGCGCTTCCGGTTCATGTCTGGCTCCAGGAGAAAATCGCAGGACATGGCCAGGCCCCAGATGCCTGAAACAGAAGTGGAGAGGGCTGGTATGTCATAATGGCCCCTGACATGCTGGGACCCATTATGTTATTTAGAGGACAGTCGGAAAAAACCCAGTTCAACATGCACAGACTTCTGGAACCACAGATTTCTTCACTTGTAAAAAGTACCCCCTACCCTCCCGCGATAAGCAGGACAAACTTGAACAAGGAAAAAAACCTGAAAGGAAAGCAATGGGGAAATGTGTAAGTGTGATGATCGGGGGCAGGCTCCGCCCCAGAGATGACAGGATCAGGGGCAGGGCCCACCCTCGTGCTAATTCTATCATTGGAACAGCTGGGCCATCATCCGCACCTGCTGTGCAGACTCCGTCCAGTGACGACCCAGTAGTCTGATTTGTGATCATCTATTTCAGCTGTGCAGCTTTTCCTCGGATTGGGTATTTCATTAGACAATCATCACCTGCAGCCTTGCAGGATCTCTTCCAATTGGTTCACCAACCTTTATATGCTCAGTGATCCCTGCTCCAAATCGGCTGAGCATAGTAGTTTCTTCCTGAGACGAAGTGCTACACACAAGCACCCCACTTGTCGTGCCCTGCCTTGTGCTTTCTGCTTTACCTTGTCTTGCATTCCAGTTTCCTTGACCACGCACCCTAACCTTACTCCCTGGACCTCTGGAACCCTCGACCTCGGCTTGGATATCTGTCACTCTACCTTCTACTCTTCTCGACCTCGGCTAAGTGACCTCAACTATCCGCTTATCTCCTACCCTTGATCCCGGCTAGTATATCTACTATGTGACATCTGCACACCCTGTCCCGGCAACACGACGACAAACCTGCACACTGGATGTGGCCTCTCTGCTACAGGTCGGTGTTAACAAATCCCCACCTAGGCCTCGCGGTCCCGTCCTGTTTGCGGTGAGCACTCGTTAAAGCAAGTATAAAAACAAAGTTTATGTAAAAAGTAGTAATAAAAAACTTACATCTAGAATTAGATGAGTAGGCACCGATGAATGCATCGTTTTTAACTTAGAGGCAAAGCAAGTAGTGATCCAGGACTGAAAATGGAATGTTAGAGGGAACTTTCCACAGGTATCACACCTCAAAACTCCCCCTCCAGAAAGAGCACACAAACATGGAGATGCCAGAAGTTTGACATCTCAACGTGCCTCTAGCACCAACCTCAACTTGTTTCGTGTAATTACACTTCATCAGGGGGGTTGGCTAATACCCATCTGTGGCAGGACGGACTGTAGCCGAGGTCAGGGAACAGTCCACCCGTGTAGTTTCAGGATAATGAAAACGTTCAGTGGCTTTATTTCTCCATAACATAACATAACATGTGGGTACACTGTCCCTTCAAACCAAAACAAAACCTGCTCCACATTGGGAGATCTGACTAACACACCAGGCCTATCTAGCAGGCTGGCTGGCTAGACCATAACCAAACCATAAGTATACTTTAAGCAGTCAGGAAAACAAATGAACAATCCTTACTTTGGTTGAAGTAGTGACTTTGGTGAAATCCCTCTGGCTAACAGCTCACATAGAAGTGTGCTCTGGTCTAAGGCAGGCAGCTACTGCCAGTAACAAGATCCTTTTCTACCTTGCTGGCTATCAGGTGTCAGCTTACCTCCTGATTACCTAGCTTCCTCCTGAATTAACCTTCTGAGTGCTGGATGCAGCACTCAGACATATATTTCCCAGGCATAACTGATAGGGCTTGACTTCACCCTGTCACACCATCATAGAGGATATATATATATATATATATATATATATATATATATATTGCAGTGACAGTCAGCACACTGGTGTAAAACATGAGGCAGATGCTAGTCCCATAGGAGAAAACACAGCATAGTTATCAGTCCAAGAACCGGTAAAAGAGACAGCATACAGCAAGGAGTAATCCAAAAGGTAATTGTATTAAAAAAATAAACAGTTACATGAAGGACGACGTTTCGGTCCCACAGGGAGATATATATACACACATAAATAGGCCACACCTCTCACAAATGTTAACCACTTACAAACATATCTGCATGCACTTAAAACAAACAGCAGAACAATGACAAAATACAAATAAGTACATATCACAATATACATACAATGTTGAATAATACTAACAAAGACAAACAAACAAATACAATAAAAATAATAATAATAATACCAATAAAAATAAATATAAAGAACAGAAATAAAGGAATGAATACAATAATCTTATCTTTAAGTTCAAACATCTAATTTATCCCCTGGTGGGCCTTACTGTTAAACATGAAGATGCCTATAGAAATGGAATCAACGCTCTCCAATTAAACTAAAAGATGAACTACGGTGCAATGGGATGAATGCATATGGTAGAGACAGAAGTTAACCAAAGGTTAACACAAGAACCCCAATTGCTACACTCAAAGTGTAGTATGAATACCGTAATAATAGGGGTATACAATAACCCACTAAAGGAGTAGTTTATTTCTCCTTGAATGGACACATCAAGGTGAGTATTGTTCTCACAATTGAACTAAAATAACAAAATTGTATTTCTATAATACACAACAATAACGTTAAAAAGTATATACATAAAGTAGATTAAAATCCCCGGGTAGGCGGTAGATTAGGGTGTAGCAATACTGGGTAATTAACCAGTGGAATGCTGAATCTAAACCAAAATAATTGAATATACAGCTCACTAGAATGATTGATTGTTTGTATTAATGAGTGTGCCCATACACGCCTAGTGTGACGTGGGTGCAGATGATGAGCTGATAATAGTAAACTAACAAAAATTAGAGGGTGGGAGCATATTAGTGCCTCAAGTCTCCAACTACTAGCTCATTTGTCAAAAGCACTCCCGGGCAGTTAAAACTTAGCATTTAATAGGTATCTAACTAAAATAGATTCTACACACAATTTAATATTAGTACACACACAATGTAATTAAAAAGGGAGGGGTGATGGGGAGGCAGGGTTTAAACTCAGGGTGTATAGCACAAATTGAAAGTTGCCTCAATATAATAAGGGCAAAGATAGGCTAAATAAACACCTAGAGTCACCTATTAATATAGGTCATAGAGTCTCATGATTGCCACCAGTGATAAAGCTTCATTAGCAGTTCTGAACATACAAATGCTGTGCGGCATTTAGCGTAGCATACCGATCAAGCCAACCTGAAATTGTAACATGTAGCACCTAACAGTGATTGGACTAATATTATATACTAATATTTTAAATCAATAAAACTTAATATTTACACCTATAGGTACAACATAATAACAGGTTGGTGGTACGTGGATTGATTCTACGCCAAATGACGTTGATATACACAGCACAAAGATCACTAAAACACAGCTGCAACTGAATGCAATTATCACTGGGTTCAATTGTAGCTATGCATGCGACTGGGGAAACAATACATAACCAATACTTAAATGTGTTAGGATGCAGTCTAGGATCTAGGATCAGACCATAGGTTGGCAGTTTTAATAATCTCAAGGCCCTTGAAATTATTCAAACTTTCAAGGCTCATTTTAACCCACCAATATCTTGTTTAAGTGGATTGAGCCACATGTGCTGAAGCAGGGATATCCCTAATACCTAGCCTGTTGATGGACCTTGAGGACTGGAGTTGGCCCCCCCTGCTTTAGATGGTGGTAACATTATGTAATAGAGGGTGTTCTGACTCAAGCTCACTGTAGCAAGTGAGTAGAGGCAGGCAGCTCAACTCAATCCCATATACCAAATAAGGGAATTTTCTTATTTGCTAAAGTGTTTACTTTGGGCAATAACAATGCAAATAAAAAGGGGAAAAAGGTACTGAGGGAAAACACTGGGGCATGGGAGAAATGGAGGGGAAAGGGAGCTAGGATCGCAGTGGGATAATGCAAGATATAGGGATAGATATGGTATCAGGGATATGTAAATTACAATTGCTTTACCAGAGGAGTAGGAGAGGTGACTGCAACAAGATGGCTTCTGGATCTAAAAGAAAGCGTCCTAGCTTGGGCAAGCAGGAAATATAGCCAGGCTCTGAAAACTAGCAGGGGAATGAAGGAAAAGTTCAACTAAGAAATGCAAGGGGGTTACCAGGGCAACAGACTAGAAGCCAAGGAAAAGTTACATTATAGCAACATAACACTGAGAAGTAATGACTGCCTCAAAATTGGGAAAATAAACAGAGAGGTTCCAGGACAGAGGGGCTTTTTGAGGGGACCTGACTTATTTACCCCTACAATAGCCACCATATTGACTTAGTTCATGTTACTCCACATTTCACCTAAATATACATGCCTATTGTTCATCAGCGGTAGATGTTTTTACCCAGTCTCATATGGTGACAGAGGGGGTATTTTAGCAACCATTAGTACAGTATTCTGACTTGGATTAATTTCTACAGTGGTGGCCAATGCTACAATGTTATGTCTAGTGAATGGAGAGCAGTACCAGTGGTCCTAGGCAGTAGCACCATGATATTACCCAAGATGTAGTGGAGCTGTAGGTCTAAAAGTTGAGGAAGACCATACCCCCTTTAAATTTGAATGGTGTTCAGTGTGTATAAGATGGCGTCATGGTATTGTGCTCAGATAGTTGATTCACATCAATTAAAATATATGCTGACATGTTTAATTCAGTAATCCCCACAAGAGCACACGGTTAGTATACAGGAAAGAGAAGTGTACTTCTGTACTTGTATGTATATCTTTATTTATATACAGTAGCGCCATTCATGTACTGTACATAGCGCGTCACAGCAGTAATACATGTGATAATCATATGAATACCAAATAATACAAATAACACATATTGGGAAGAAGTGCTTCAGAACATATAAGTAACATTTAGGAAAAGGAGTCCCTGACCCGAAGAGCTTACAATCTAATTGCCTCATTTGACCCAGAATACGTGGCGCTATTCCTGTGCTAATTCTACAGCTAAATCAAGAGTGCCCCACACTAGAACTATTCTCTGTCCCAAGATTAGGGATACGGGATATTGTTCCGCTTGTGTCCCCTGCAAAGCAGCAGTGAGGGAGTTGCATACTGTATCTGTGCATTGAGATCTTTAATATAATCTCTGTGCGCTATTGGTTTTAATTATTTTCTGTACACACTCCTGATTTGCTGTTAACTTTGTATTCTAATAATGATGTTGTCATGAGTGCAATGTAAGACCTTTGTGTTCTGTTTCTGTTCCTTGCATCGCCTTAATTAGGAGGCTTATACAGTAGTTACTGATATTGTTGACCTGAATTAGACCCCTTTTCATTTGTTTGTGCTATAGATATACATCAAAAATGTATGTTCTAAGGAAGTCTCCATTTTCCTGTCCATAGAGTCTTTAATTTCTGAACTGCCTTTCAAGGCAATAGTTTTTGTCTTCATTAATTTAGCTATAGGGGGATCCACCATAGGTGTTTTTTTCCCACATGTGAGAATTTTCTGCTAAAAAAAGATAGTTCTATTGGAAATGTTTAGACACCAGATGTTTGTATGTGGTTCTTGCCATGCCTTCGCTATTACTGTATATCCTTAACTGCTCCATGCACTGGAAAGTGATAGTTTTTTCCGTACACTCAAACATCTGGTCTTGCTTTCGCGTGGGCTTTTTAGTATCTACAACCTCCTTAACAATTCTTAAAGTCTTGATCAATTTATCTATTTCTGCTAGTGAAAGTATGGAATATTCTTTCTTAACTGAGATAATGATTCTGTGTCTGAATTAAATAGAATATCTTGTCTCTTTCTTGCCTTTCTGTTTCTTCTGCAAAATCCCATGAAGGCTTATTCAATGATTCAGCTACTTGCCGATAATGTCTCTTGCATTTACTTATAAAACTAGAACATAAATTCTTGCATTTGAGCAGTGGTATCTTCAGATGCTACATATTTAAAGCAATCCATACATAATCACTTTTTGTATTTGTCTGGTAGCAGCTGATCTCAGCCAGAACAACATAAATGCTTAGGGGTCTATGTATCAAGGCAATCATGGAGCAAAACCGGGGCATTTTCACTCTGCGCTTAAGTATCAAAGCATTTTCTCCAATTTCCCCCATCTGTCCTAACTTGCTGTATGGGTAGTGTCAGTAGGAGGGAGGTTGGGGAGGAGTAAGATGTGCACACATTATAATGAGATGTATCACAGTGTGCGACTCTCAGAGATGTAAGAAACTGTTCTTACATGTGACGCAGCTCGGCTCCAAAAAATGGAGCACTGCTGGGAATAAACACTTTTTTCTACATTGGCACACACATAGTCTTGGCTAAAACTTGCTTAGGTCTCACAGCCTTGTCAGATGAACTAGGTTCCTTAACACCTTCTGTGTTGGGAGTAGAAGCAATAGACATGGCTATAAAAAAAATAAAAAAATAATCAAACATTACTTGCACTCACTGAATTATTTGGCTATAGCAGAGGAAAAAGAAACAAAAGCTGTAAGCTGAATAGCAAAAGGGTATTGCAGCCTATGGAAAAAAAATGATCGAAATTGGAAGTAAAAGGGCAGACTTACTGACCACCTCCTAGTAGAAGTCTCAGCACACTGAACAGCCTGGCTTTCACTGAACTGCACGGTTGGTCGCATCTGGTATCGCTTCTGATGACCACTTCTGGTATAAGCGTGCATGCGCTTCTCTCCCTTTGTGGTCCCGACTCACAGGGGAGAGGCTGACTGGAAGCGGGGAAGAGGGGGGACTGGCCAGTATGCACACAACAAATGAAACATTCAAAAGGGAAAACTTTCCTGTAGACCAATAAGGGCTCCAATGGCGGAGACACTTAAAACAATAAACATGACCAGTGACCGACCTACCGCGGGAAATAACAAAGAACACTGAAGAGAGGGACCAGAAACAGACCTAGGGGCCTATGCACTAAGTATTCATAAGCCTCTTATCGAGCACTTATCACCCAAAATGCCTACTTTGATTCTGTAAGCGTTGATAAAATAATGACTTGCCAAAAATGTCAGTGTTCAAAAAAAAAAAACGCGACTCTAGAATGGCGAGTTTCTCACAAAATCCTCACGCCAGGAAAAGTTGGCATGAAGGTGGTGAGAAGCTGCCGATAAGCAGTGAGACGGGACTTAGAAAATATTTTTATTGTTTCCTGCATCGGATTGATGCAGGGGGTCTCCGGAGCTGATAGCCATTAATATAAGCAAGACCCCCGGCATGAATCCCATGCAATAAAAATGCATGTACAGTCAACTTCATTACCTTAGCGGCTAACCGCTAAGGCAATGAAGGGGTTAACCCCTCCCACTACCCAGCAAGGGCCAAATATCCCCTTCACCCACCGCCACTATCCACAATAAACACTAATACCCACCTCCTCTACCCCCACATGATTGATACCAGAGGCTGTGGGGGTCCTCAGGTGAACACTGCGGGTGTCTGTGGGCCCTCGGGTGGTCCCTGCGGGTGTCTAGGTGTCC
This sequence comes from Ascaphus truei, assembly GCF_040206685.1. Taxonomy (NCBI): domain Eukaryota; kingdom Metazoa; phylum Chordata; class Amphibia; order Anura; family Ascaphidae; genus Ascaphus; species Ascaphus truei. The sequence goes on from NC_134486.1 coordinate 87,432,139, forward strand.
TCAGGTGGTCCCCATGGGTGTGTGTCTGGGGGACCTCGGGTGGTTCCCACAGGTGTCTGGGACCCTCTGGTGGTCCTCGCGGGTGTCCGGGGGCCCTCAGGTGGTCCTCGTGGGTGTCTGGGGTTTCTCGGGTGGTACCCGTGGGGCCCCGCTGGCCTGTGGTACCAATCCTTTTGCAAAAAAAAAATGTGGCCTACATTGTAATAAATACACCTCCCCTCCCCGACCCCCCAACACATACAGTACAGTAATGGGACAAATAACTATTATCCAGATATGGATAATAGCTCATTTGCCCATTATTAAATAAAACAGTAGCCAACAAGCAAAAATCAAGTAAATAAACCTTTCTACTTAACCCTGCCATCATGAAGGGCATCCTCGTCAGTATAATGCAGGGCCATGTCCTCTGTTGCCAGAAAGAATACAATAAATAATACAATCTAATGGCCCCTAACCCCTTAATCACCGTAGTTATGATTACTGCTATAGTAATTAAGGGGTTAACCCACCCTACCCCGCTACCCACCCTGGAGGCCTAACCACCCACCCTGGGCCCACTATATTGCAGTTATTAACCGCTAAGGTGATTAGGGGGTTAGGGGCCATTAGATTGTATTTTTTAATGTATTCTTGCTGCCATCGGATGACATGGACCTGCAGTGTGCTGACGAGGACGCCCTTCATGGTGGCAGGGGTTAGTAGAAAGGTTTATTTACTTTATTTCTGCTGCCTGGCTAATGTTTGATTTAATAATGGGGAAATGAGCTATTATCCATATCTGGATAATAGTTATTTGGTCCATTACTGTGTTGGGAGGAGGTGTATTTATTGCAATGTATTCCAAATTTAATTCATTGATAGAGGATTGGTACCACAGGCCAGAGGGCCCGCAGACACCCACGGGGACACTCGAGGACCACCGGACACCCACGGGGACCACCCGAGGGCCCACAGACACCGTGGGGACCACCCAGGGCCCCCAGACACCCGAGGGGACCACCCTGGAGGACCACAGACACCCACGTGGACCACCCGGGGGCCCCAACGCACCCACAGGGACCACCTGGGGACCCCCGCCGGCCTCTGGTATCAATCCTGTGTATAAAAATATAAAATCTGATTTTATGTGGGGGCAGAGGGGGCGGGTTGGTTATGTATTGGTGTTTAGTACATATTGTAATGGTTATTTGGGGGCAGATTGGGTGAGTGAAGGCCAAGTTCCCGCTTCACTCACCCCCTCTGCCCTCAATAAAGCTGCTATTGTGCCTTAACCCCTTCATTGCCATAGCGGGGGGTCTCCTGAGCTGAACCGCATTGATTTCAGCCTCGGGGACCCCCTGCTTCCCGAGATACAGGCCCCGTTATGGGGTGCCGGTATCTGACATGCATTTAAAAGTCCCGCGTCACGTGACCGTTGGAATCAAATGCATAGGAGATACCGGCACCCCATATCGGGTCCTGTATCTCGGGAAGCAGGGGGTCTCCAGACCTGAAATCAACAAGGTTCTGCCATGGAGACCCCCGTTTTGTGAATTTTGCTATCACAGGTAATCGAGGCTTTCTGAATACCGTGATAGCAACACTCACAAAAATGGCGAATTTTTTTATGAACGCTAGTGCATAAGCCCCTTAGTATCTGCTAAAAATAAAACCCGGTGGTGGAGCTGTCCTACCAAAATGGGAGAAGACAAATTCCTAGTTGTGCATTACAGTTTGGATGACGAATAGTCATTTATTTTTTGTAGAGGGAATTTCTGCTTTAACTGTTAAGCATTACGAGCCATTGAATTTTATGGGGGGGAAAAAGAACCACTTGTTTCAATTTTGCCCCTTATTCTCTCTAGATTGTAAACTCTCATGAGCAGGGCCCTCATTACATTTTGTATCTGTTTTCATTTGTTTGACCTTAGATGGTTATATCATTCTGTTTATGTAATACATATCACTCTGTTCCCCCATTGTATTGCACTGCGGATGCGGACTATGCTGATGCTTTATACAGTTAAGTCCGGAAATAATTGGACACTGGTACAAGATTTGTTATTTCGGCTGTGTACCAAAATTAATTCAAATTACAGTTAAATAATGAACATGGGCTTAAAGTGCAGTCTATCAGCTTTAATTTGAGGGTATTCACATCCAAATTGGAGAAAGGGTTTAGGAATTACATCTCTTTAATATGTAGCCCCCTCTTTTTCAAGGGACCAAAAGTAATTGAATTGGACAATTGACTCAAAAGCTGTTTCATGGACAGGTGTGGGCTATTGCTTCGTTATTTCATCATCAATTAAGCAGGTAAAAGGTCTGGAGTTGATTCCAGGTGTGGCATTCGCATTTGGGAGCTGTTGCTGTGAACCCACAACATGCGGTCAAAGGAGCTCTCAATGCAAGTGAAACAGGGCATCCTTAGGCTGCAAAAAAAAGAAAACCCATCAGAAAGATAGCAGGAACATTAGGAGTGGCCAAATCAACAGTTTGGTACATTCTGAGAAAAAAAGAACGCACTGGTGAGCTCTGCAACACAAAAAGGCCTGGACGTCCACGGAAGACAACAGTGGTTGATGATCGTAGAATCCTTTCCATGATAAAGAAAAACCCCTTCACAACATCCAGCCAAGTGAAGAACACTCTCCAGGAGGTAGGCATATAATTATCCAAGTCTACCATAAAGATAAGACTTCACAAGGGCAAATACAGAGGGTTCACCACAAGGTGCAACCATTCATAAGCCTCAAGAATAGGAAAGGCCAGATTAGACTTTGCCAAACAATATCTAAAAAAGCCAGCCCAGTTCTGGAACAGCATTCTTTGGACAGATGAAACTAAGATCAACCAGTACCAGAATGATGGGAAGAAAAAAGTATGGAGAAGGCTTGGAACGGATCATGATCCGAAGCATACCACATCATCTGTAAAACACAGTGGAGGCAGTGTGATGGCATGGGCATGCATGGCTTACAATGGCACTGGGTCACTAGTGTTTATTGATGCTGTGACAGAAGACAGAAGCAGCCGGATGAATTCTGAAGTGTACAGGGATATATTGTCTGCTCTGATTCAGCCAAATTCAGCGAAGTTGATTAGACTGCGCTTCACTTTACAGATGGAAAATGACCCAAACACACTGCGAAAGCAACCCAGGAGTTTTTTAAGGCAAAGATGTGGAATATTCTGCAATGGCTGAGTCAATCACCTGATCTCAACCCGATCGAGCATGCATTTCACATGCTGAAGACAAAACTTAAGGCAGAATAACCCACGAACAAACAACAACTGAAGACAGCTGCAGTAAAGGCCTGGCAAAGCATCACAAAGGAGGAAACTCAGCGTTTGGTGATGTCCATGCGTTCCAGACTTCAAGCAGACATTGCCTGCAAAGGATTCTTGACAAAGTATTAAAAATGAACATTTTATTTATGATTGTGTTAATTTGTCCAATTACATTTGAGCCCCTGAAATAAGGGGACTGTGTATGAAAATGATTGCTATTCCTAAACGTTTCATACGATATTTTTGTTCAACCCCTTGAATTAAAGCTGAAAGTCTGCACTTCTATTGCATCTCAGTTGTTTCATTTCAAATCCATTGTGGTGGACCTAACTGTATATCCCAGGTAGTGTTAGGACCTGCAGAGTGGTCATGCCGTGACGTGGCTGCAGGTTTATAACGCTTTGGCCAAAGAGTTTAACTAAATGACCCTTACTTATGAGAAGACAGACAGTTAAGTATTTAACTATATATTTTTTGTCATATTGAATGTAGCATTGGGTATGTGTCTATTGTTGAATACATTTGGTCACACCCAGAGCACTCCTTTTGACACAAATACAGTATATACAGTATGATATGGTCGGTGTTGGGGTTAGAGCTTGCAGGAATTGGGTGTGTTTGCTTTATAAATAAACAATAATAATGCAAAGTGCATTATAAGTCATTCATATGATGGGATTTATCAACCAACAGCTAGTAATGGTCTATTGAGATGGTAGGGCAAACTTTTAAAGCTCACTCAGCATGACGTGATTTGGTTAGGGCATTAAGGACATTGCCTGGTTTTAGCTCTTATCTGATGACTACATTTAGTTAGAATGTTTACGGAACCTTGATTTACTAAACAGGGGTACAAATGTAAGACATTATATGGGATGCCTGCTCTCACAATAGGCAGATTGACATTTTAATGTTCATCATGCATTCTTCCCAATACCAACGTGTGCTAATGCTAGTGACACAGTCTATTGTTAATGAGTAATGTAAGTGATTGATGCCTTCTTTAAAAAAAAATATCAAACAAGTATAAAGAGTTTTGTTTTGTTTTCTTTGCATGACAACCAAGGTTCTTTAAATCTGTATCATACCTTAACTAAATTGTTTATGGGACTTTACATCTACAAGATAATGGTCCGTTTGGGTTGCAATTACGCATCCTATTCCTCTGCTAATTAAATTAATTCACGTGTGCAAATGAATTTGTTTTTCCTAAAACGTGGTGTGAATAGTGGACCAGGAGGAAAGGTTTGAAAAAACAATTTTCCGCTTAAAATGCTGCCTGCAATATAATGTAAACCCCACCTCACATTGAACAGGTTAACAGCATTTAACCTGAGCTTAGAGGAAAATATCTCACTCCACAATATCCTTTTCAAATAAGTTTAATTAAAAAAACAGAAAATATACAGCTAGAAAAAAATCATTTCAGAACTTCATTCCAGCAGTTCCTGAACAGTAAAACTTGCGAAGCTTAAAGTAAAAACTATTAATAAATAATCGTCAAATAAAATGAGCCTGCACAATTCCCAGTAGTGGTGAGAGCATATTCAGGTTGCGGTACCTATGTATTCCATTCTTATGTTGGCCGTCCTGGACCAAAACGAGGTTTAGACCTGCAAAGTAAAGAAATAATTCTGGTCAATGTAGAACTATGCAAATGATTCAAACAGCTGTCGGGGGCATTGATAAAGAAGCTAAAAGTCAGATGAATACAGAGGAAGCTATAACGATATTATCCCCGATATTCAGAAAGTGGGAGAATTGGGCAGATCAACATCATACATTTAAAAACACATATTTCCGCCATAATGAAAAAAAATAAAAATGGTGCACTAACAGGTAAACATTAAAAGGAAAAAACATCAGGCTGAATGTCAAGATTATGTCGTCAGAATGGTACATGTGTTGCTCAAGTAATTCCGGATAAAGATCTTTAAATGAGAATCTCCAATAAAAATATAAAAAAAATAGGTACAGAAAGACCTCCCTGATATGGCTTCATGGTGCAAAACGCGTAGAGAAATAGCGCAGTAGCCCCGCCCCTATTGCGCAGCTGATTCAAAACATTAGCCGCTTCTCCTGCTAGTGCTTTGTGCAGGTCCCGCTGCAGCACTCCATGTTGGATACATCTGTACATACACAGTGTCTGTGTGTATGCATCTATAAACACACACACACAGTATATATATATTATATATATACCTGTTTCAAAACAGGTGCTCAGCAGGTAATAAAATTACAAAAAACACAAGATGCTGTTTGTATTTTTTTGTAGCCTTTCTCCATAAGTATATTTTAATTGTTATATATTAAGACAGCACCAGAGCTATATTTAATGCAGTGATTCCCTCAAAAATGCATTTACATTTAAGTTCTTATTAGATGTAGCTTTCTCTTTCAAATATTGGTGCTAGGAAGGGGTTAGAGGCAGTAGAGGTCAGCAGCTGCTGTACGGAGCCAATTAGGTTCTTTGTCCGTCCTTTATAGAAGTAGAAGAAGCTGTAATTGGTTTTAGGTAAGTGGATATACAGGTATTTAATATAGGCTTTCAATGCAGATGGCCAGGTGAAGCTCCCAAACGGGGGGGGGGGAAGGGGGGGGGGAGATTCAAGCACCGATATAGGATATTACACGGTGATCCAACGTTATCTACCATTTAAGTCAATAGCCAGTTCAAGGTAAATACCCCACATCAGAGCTTAGTAAATCCCGGCCAAAGTGCCAACATCAGTTATTAAAGCAGCAATCCAAGCGGGTACATTTTTTATATATAACATAGGATTGAAGTAGGGGGTCTCTGGAGCTGAACCCCGTTCATTTCAGCTCTGGTGATGTCCTGCTTCTTGAGATACTTACCTCTGTAGGGGGTCCCAGTAGCTGCTCTGCTACCAGGGACCATGTAATGGCCGCTTTTCAAAGTTCCCACGCCTTGTAGGCCAATAGGAAGCATCCAGTGTGGCTTCCTATTGGCGCACATGACGCCGGAGCTTTAAACTTGCAGGAGATACTGGCACACTTTTCGGAGGTAAGTATCTCTGGAAGCAAGGGGTCCCCAGACCTGAAATGAATGGGGTCCAGCTCCGGAGACCCCCTGCTTCAGTCCTATGTAAGAAAAAAATCGCTGCTTTAAGCACAGAGAAGATAACTGCAGAACTATATGGCCTTTACACTGAAGCTTCTTTCACTTTTGCCTATTAATGTCTCCAAAAATGTTCATTATACTGTGCACCAACATTTCATTTTAGCACTGTGAACATTGAACTGTGAAAACTATTGAACTGTGAAAACTATTTACTTATATTCTACAGTAGCTTTTTTAATGATCTCAAATACATGTATGAAAGTAAAACCCAATGCCTTCTCTGATTAATCATGAAAACGTATGCCTACAGGAAAATTGGCACATTACTACAAAGCTGTGTGCTTACATAAAAACAGGTACAAAAGAATCAAGTCAACATATTTTGTAAATCACAAAGACTAAAAGTCACTGATATAACAGAGAATATTGTATAACAATGGGTTTGGAAGGTAAGTTATCGCATGGTTTCATTAAGTTTCTTCAACTAGGACAAGAAGAAATAGTGAGCATAAACAGAATTAAAACACGATTTACAGGATGAATAGGGATAGAAAACGGTATGTTAAAATACTTTAACAAATGAGTAGTTAGTAGAGGGGGAACAAGCACAAACTTTCAAGACCATTATTTGTCTTTCTACAGCAGGGTTTGCAGACCTGTCTGAGACATGTGAATGTGCTCACAAGTGATATTTTTATTTACTGTAAAGCGGAGGGTTTATGTCAATTATTTAGCCACTATAATTTATTTAATGTGTGATTGAAACCTATCCCACATTCACATTGCAAAGCCAGTATAACCAGCCTCGCACTGATGAGACCCAAAAGGTTGAAATAACAGTCTGTGAGTAGGACTACTGGCTATGCACTTCTGTAACCTGGGCTGTGCTGAAAAGCTGTGTAATACAGCAGGCATATGCTTATAGGGGTCCATGTTAAAATGGACATGAAGTTAAAGGTGACACTGTGCTCATTTGCATGTCATTATAAGCTCTTTGGGGCAGGGACTCCTTTTCCTAAATGTCACTTTTATGTCTGAAGAACTTCTTCCCATTATGTGTTATTTGTATTATTTGTTATTTATATGATCGTCACATGTATTACTGCTGTGAAGCGCTATGTACATTAATGGCGCTATATAAATAAAGATATACATACAAGAAAAAAGATAGATAATAGCGCCAAGAAAATATATATTGATAAGTGATTAATCTAATTATTGTTAAAAGTGCATAAAATGATTTGTGTCAAACAATGATGATTAGTGTATTCATGTCTACTTATAAGTGATAAATAAATGGTGCTAATGGGTGAAAGACAAACAATAACAATAACAAAAAAACAGAGAAAACCAGTCCCTTAAATGTCCAATATATATCCATGGAGACGCTTCTGGTAGAGGTGTGTAAGGCAGCTTTCAGAAAGATGAATCACATCCAAGGTAAACCTAAAAAGAAAAAAAGAAAGAAAGCGCACGCCCCACAGCATAAAAAGTACATTTGATGTTGGAAAAGGGGGAAGGGAGGGGAAAAGGCTCACTCACAAGGGTATGTTTGCATCACAATTTAATGAATGTCTATGTAGCCATGGCTGGTTATGGCTATTTATCTGCCCTCCCTAACATGTAAGTCCTGGTAGATGCAGGCAGTGTTAGGCCCATCTTGGGTTTACCCCTCCCCTCTGCAGCTTCCTTGAGTGACAGGAGTGGAGGTGGGATTTAGTCTGTGTGTTGCCCAATCGTGGGTGCAGACCTTGTGCCCACCCCTTCTGCTCTAAGGAAGAGGCACACCTAAATTGTAGTCAGTCTAGTTCTTCCCAGTTCCCTGAGTGTGCAGCTCTGACTCTGAGTACTGAGAGTTGTAAGCTGTATCTCACCCTGTGGGGTGAGACTGTGTGATCAGTCCCACTATGGGACTGTGAGAAGGCCCAAAGCAATATCTGATGCAGGGACTGTCCAGAGGCATGAGCTCAGAAGAGTATTCGCTGTATGACCTGATGTATGCAGTGGATGCCAAATAAAGATATCCTGTTCAATATACTCTGGCCTGAGGGTGCAATTACTCAGGGAGAGGATGGAAGTGTTCCATCATGGGGGCTGCCTCCAGCACTCCTTGAGCCTGTGGTGGATGGAACCGCTTGCACTACAGAGAAAGAACTGAGCATCCTACCACAAAAGCCTGTCCTGTTGACCCCACATCATCGCAGACCCTCAGCTCTCCTGCAAACCAACAACAGGTACTATGCACCATACACTGGTAGCAAGGGCAGATCTCCCAGAGGGGGGTGGGGGAGGGGGGGAGGGGAGCAGCGCTACATCTAGATATCAGTACGATAGTTTCGTTCTCCTTCTTCCTCTGTTGTTCTGACCCTGGACCCTTGACTAACAACATCAGCCACTGGTCCTCTTTTCCGTCATCCCTGCTGAGGTATGGGACATGCAATCTGTATATTGTACCCTTTTCTCTGCACGGATTGCATTGTGAGATGATTGCAGTCTCATCCCTCGGAAATATTTGTGTATACTTGTGTATGTATAGTGATGTGGGCACATACTGTACACAATTATAAGTGTTGATATAGTTACGCCATTAACATCATTCCTGTCTCTTCAGATGTATTACCTATATATTAACCACTAAACATCTGAAACATCAAACATATAGAGTCTGTCCTGATTCCCCTAGCAATCTTGTTTTGTTTTCATCTTTATTTTTATCTTTGTTGCATTTATATACAAATATATGCATATTGTATTAGTTATCCTTTGTTTTTATAATTTTATTATATTTTAAGATTCATTAATGCTAAGTGTATATTTATCACTGCCTGTGTGTCTTTACCTTTTGATTTATTGTTGTTTTTATTATGATCTTTCATGGGGTTTTTTTTTGTGTGTAAACTGTGACTATTAAGTAGAAGTATATATATTATGACTAAAAAGGAGGGAGAGTAGGGTCAAAAAGGTGCACTCAAATGCTGAATTGTGAAAAATAGAAATGGACTTTATTAACAAAGAGTATAAAAAACACAAAAGACAGACCCACACAAATCACATGTCAGATCGCTATGCGACACAACGTAAAAACATCAAAGAGGTACAATTGGTCTGATAAGAGCCAAAGCAGGGTAACAATATATCATTACAAATATAACATAACAGAACTAGGGGAAAAATATTTCTCCCCAAGTAATGTTTACTGAGATCGGCCGATCCAGAACAAGAGTAGCAATGAATATAAATGGTAAGTAGATACAGACCACAAGGAAAAGATTGGATATATATTGTAGTAAATATACATAAACCTCTTAATGATGATGAGAGATAGTTAGGCACATAGCTAGAAATACATAAAGTTGTGACCCTTAAATGTGCTGTAAATCAGCTGAATAAAGTGATGCCCAAATTGAGCTGCACATGTAAGATAAGTAGCAGCAGTGGTAGATCTATAAAGTGCACTGGCAGCGCTCATATAAAGTCCCCTGAGATACAGAGCTCAAAAATAATGAGCAGTGGTGGTGTGTGAATAACACAGGGACATGAGTTGAAAGCCGCGAGATTCAAAGTTTCTCTACAGAGTTCAGAGTTTCCGGAGTGCGTGAGGCATCTTCTGGTTTGAGCTGAGAGCTGTTCATTTCCTGAGAGGACGAGCACCGCAGATCCATACCGTTGGCTGTGATATTACATTTAGAACTGCCTTACTTTAACCGAACCTTGTGAGTGAGCCTTTTCCCCTCCCTTCCAACATTAAATGTACTTTTTACGCTATGGGGCGTGCGCTTTCTCTCATTTTTTCCTTTAAAAATATACATACATACATACATTTCCCAGTATCCCTGGCTGCGGTGAAAGCACTGTATGCTAAGAGATAATTGGGAAAAGCAAGGTTGCAGACCTTTCTGAGACATGAATGTGTTCACATTTGCTCTTTGTACCGTGTAATCCTTATTTACCTTGTGTTCTTTTCTGTGCTGCTTTGTCGTGCATTGGTTTGTACAGAGGCCTTGATCTGCGCTTCCAGTCTGGAGTAAATACCTCCTGCATGCTACAGAGGAGAAAATAGCACATTTGGCAATTTTGTGCAAGATGAAAGTAATGTATACCTCTCCCAGTGAAGGAAGTAGATGATGCACCTATAAACTGACAAGTATAGCTCTACCAAGAATAACTAACTACATGTGTCTCTGATTTAGTTAGCAAGACACAGTGATGATATTAACATCTAACATTAGTACCCAGCTACCCTTTTTAACATTTCTTAAGCTCTTGCTATTTGAAAATTGCGTATTGTTATACACATTTTTCAAGTGTCGCCACTTTTTCTGCATTAAAGATATGGTTTTCCCTAGTCAAAATTCAAGTGTGAAGTGATCATCAAGCAAATCACAATCCTTACTGATTTCTACAGTCACTCATGTGACAAGGGCCATAGATCTGTAATGATAGAGTTGGCAAAGGAAGAGAATAAAAGACAGTATGGAGAGAGATGGAGAAACAGGAAAGGGATGGATGTGAGGTGTGTGTGTGTGTGTGTGTGTGTGTGTGTGTGTGTGTGTGTGTGTGTGTGTGTGTGTGTGTGTGTGTGTGTGTGTGTGTGTGTGTGTGTGTGTGTGTGTGTGTGTGTGTGTGTGTGTGATTGTGTGTGATTGTGTGTGAGTGTGTGTGTGATTTAAAATTCATAAGCCACATTTTCACTCATTTCAACTTCTCTGTATTGGGAGATGGTCTTCAAACGCTTACTTCCTTTGCTTCCTTGGCTTTCACACGCTCCAGGTCCCCGAGTCTGATTTGGATCAGGTGGCCGGTGATTTCGGTCATCCTTCGCTGATCTGCCCCGAGTGAAAAGAATTATATGTAAAAGTTGTCATTTTTCCTACTGCAGAAATGAATGCATTTTGGAACACAAATAACTTTCTTAAAACGGCAATCTGCCCCAAAATGTTAATGTATTTTTCAACAAGATTAGAACCGGAGGGTCCACTGGAGCAGCACTGCACTATTTTCAGGTACCGGGACCGCCCCAGTTCCCAAGATACTTACAGTTTTAGCTGCCGGTGTACATTGTTTTTTGTTAAAATGGTGCCACGAGTCATCCGATAGGAAGCTGCAACGCCATTTGTTGCAGGATGATACCGGCCCGTGCTCTGGCCACCATTTTGTAACCACAGGAAGGGAGAAGAAGACCGGCAGCTAAAACTGCAAGTATCTGGAGAACTGGGGGGGTGCTAGGAACTAAAAGTATTAGGGTTCAGCTAGAGAGGACCCCTTGGTTCCAATCCTATTGCGGCTTTAAGACAGTAATAAAAATAACATGCATGGAGCCACTTCTAGTTCTGTGTTCATAAAACACACAACGAAGCTCCGCCTGGAGAGAAACGCGTAGGGCGTGGGCTCAGTGACGTGCTGACGTCACTAACACGCGGTGCAGCTGGTTATGCCCCAGCCGGTCGAGCGATTGTGGCTCTGAGCAGAGATGTTTGTATGCGGCTAAGAAGTCTCGATCACTAAGCTAAGTATAAGATATTGATTTTGGCTCTTATGGGCGAGGAGGATGCCATTTGGTTAATCATTATACTAACGTTACATCACTAGTAATAGGGACCCCCAGTACAAGTTGACAGCGATGTTGGAGCTGTGTTGTTTGTTAGCAAACAGCGTTTATATGATAGCCATACAGCTGAGGGACTCCCATGGTATTATATGCATCCTCCTTTATCAATTCGTGCTGTATGCTGGTCAATTGTTGTATGATCCCACACTCCGTGGTTATATGCCTTCTAATTATTTGGAGACAGCCGGTCCAGTATATGTGGTGTGGGTAAGCTCAATATATGCGCATCGACAGCAACAGCTAATAGGCTTAGTGCATGTTATTGGATTTATTCTCTGCATGAGGAAGGAGGATGACAACTGGTTGTTTATTATGCACACGCTTTATCACTAGTTATAGGGACCCCCAGTACAAGTTGACAGCGATGTTGGAGCTGTGCTGTTTATTAGCAAACAGCGTTCATATGATAGCCTAACAGCTGAGGGACTCCCACGGCGTTCAAGTGCATCCTCCCATTTTAATTCATGCTACATGCTGGCCACTCTGTGTGTGACTCCACAATCTTGATTGCGTCATTCTTTTGACTATTGTAATATGCTCAGTACTGGCTTTCTGACATCATTGTATGAGTGACAACAACTGATATATATGTGTGGTGCTAGCAACTATATTGTATATAGCAGGAGGACAATATTAGTGGTGCAATTTGATACTTCCCACACTGTTGTAAAGTTACAATTACCAGTGGTACATACTAGTGGCCAACAGCTGATAACACCGCGTGTTTATTTTAATATTTTATTGTCACTTTAGATTTAGGTTCACCTTGATTTTTCACTGTATAATTACAAAAATATAAAAATATTGTTAGTGTGATGTGCACCAAAAATGTACCCTTTTGAAGGCACTCGTGACTTTATCACGGGCTCTTTCTATTAGTCCTAGTTCTGTGTTCAGCATGAAATTATAGGGGAGAAAGGTGTTGAGGGATGCATTATGCCAATAGGTTTCCTAAAGCATCACCCTACAACAAATAAAGCCACGTAAAAACGTTATTATATTTTTCACTGTATTTTTTTTCTTAATAACAAATGGATACAGAATTGCTGTCAAATCGACAAGTACCGAAAGGTACAGGAATAGAGTTACAACGAACAAAATGCTGATACCCAAGTGAGGCCCCAACCCCACAAACAATTCATTCTAACACAACAATGTTTAATGAAGGGATTATATTTGGGTTGGCACATTGATTACAATTAAAAGGTTTTTAAAGAATGGGCCCACCTTCCTCCCTTTGAGCATCTTGGTTATACCTCAAGGACCGAGAGGCATCCCACTTACTCCTCTGCAGACTCGCTCTGTAGAAAGATACGCATTACAACTGCTGACAAAAGACTTTGCAGGTGTTTCAGAGCTTAGCAGAAAGAGTTGTTCAGAAATACACTCACGTAAATGGAGATGCATCTCGGGATGACTGGGGAAGTGAAAAAAAGAAAGACGGGTAAACTTCACATTTCATCATAAAATAATAATAATAACTTTATTTCATATAGAGCTTTTCTCCCGATGGGACTCAAAACGCTTCACAATTACAACATAATGCACGGCAAGTTGGTATTTTTACAGGCACAGTTCCTTGCCCCGTAGAGTTTACAATCTATATTTTGGTGCCTGAGGCACAGGGAGATAAAGTGACTTACCAAGGTCCCAGGAAGCTGATACCAGGAATTGAACCAGACTCCCCTGCTTCAAACTCAGCGTCATTGTTTACAGATTCAGGGCCTCATGCAGTAAGCGACGATTATGTGAAATCGGCAAGCTTATCGATTAGTCATGTTATTGGCGTTTTTCCCTCTCCGTATGCAGTAAGTGCCGAATACATTCAAAATCAACCAGAAAACAAATCCGCCCACTCTCACGATGATGAGCCGATCACACACAGGTGTATCGGCGTGCGTGGCGGGGTGCTGTTAGGTTGCACAATCACAAATCTTGCTGAATCAGGCGAAACAAGCATGTTTTTGATTGCGCGCCATATTTAAAGGCAACGTGTACTGCTAATCATTCTCTGTGTTGTTGGGAGTGAGAGAGAGAGAGAGACGCACAGAGCTGGACGATTGAAGATTTGCATATTGACTGAGAGACTTGTTGTGTATTGGGTGAGCTTTGTCCATTGTTGTTTTGTTTACATCTTTGTCTTGTTTTATATGTGGAAGTGTTTCGTGTGATTGGCTGTACATTTATTGTCTGTTTTTTGTGAGTGCTGGAAGTATGCCCGCAAAGCGTGGGAAGAGTGATGCTGGTGGGAGTGGGAGTGCTACTCGTGCGAGTACGCGTCGGAGTGAACGTTCTGTTCAGGGGAGTGATGTTGCTGGTGCACCGAGTGGTGTTGCTGGGAGTGGGAGTGCTGTTGTTGGGAGTGGGAGTGCTGGTGCTGCGAGTGGTGTTGCTGGGAGTGGGAGTGCTGTTGTTGGGAGTGGGAGTGCTGTTGTTGGGAGTGGGAGTGCTGTTGCTGTGAGTGGGAGTGCTGGTGCTGGGAGTGGGAGTGCTGTTGCTGTGAGTGGGAGTGCTGGTGCTGGGAGTGCTGGTGCTAGGAGTGTGAGTGCTGGTGCTAGGAGTGTGAGTGCTGGTGCTAGGAGTGGGAGTGCTGGTGCTAGGAGTGGGAGTGCTGGTGCTGGGAGTGCTGCTGGTGGCGCAGTTGCTGATGGGGTGTCTGGTGGTGGCGTGCTTGCTGGTGGCCAGCTTTTGGAGGCTCTTCCATTGGAAGAAGGAGAGTCCAGTCAGCACCAGCCAAGCTCTGACCCTAAACCTGCTCGGAAAAAACGTGTGGAGAAGCCACGTAATCCTCGCTTCAATGACCAGGAAAATAGGGCTCTTGTCACTGGCATTCTGGAGCACTATGACAGTCTCTATGGACATTTAGTAGGTAAGTGTAACTTTACATTTATTATTCAAATACATGTGATCCTAGGTCATCTGAGTTTTGTTCATATGCAAATATGGGTACACAATATCTTTCTATGTTCATTAGTGTGGAAACACAGCTTTTTATCATGCCTTACAAGGACAAATAAACACAGGCGGTCAATTTGCCAGAACTGCATACAATATGAATGCAACCTTGCTTACATGTATAGGTTTAGTAGTGAATGCTCATGTGCTGCACATATTACACATAAAACAGCATGTTTGCTATCTCTTGGAACAGCTAGCAGTGTAGGAAACTGGTGCTTATATTATTATTAATTTACCTCATATCTTTTATATGTTTTTCAAGGGCGGACAAGTGCAGCAAGCAAAAAAGAAATGTGGGACACAATAGTCATTGGTGTCAATGCCTGTGGGAATAGTGTCAGGGACAAGTATCATTGTCGGAAAAGATTTGATGATATTAGGTCCAAATTGAAAAAGAAAATACAAGACCAACGCGTGCATGCTACTGGCACTGGAGGTGGGCCCACACCACAACGTCTCATATTGACTCCATTGGAGGAGCTGCTTCGGCCAAAATTACTTACCGTCGTCGTGGAAGGCTTGGCTGGTGACCGTGACATTGGAATTTATCCGTCACAATTTCCAGCAGGTGATAAATATTACTGTACTAGGCGTGTCGTTGCTTACAGTTATTTTGCATATTTACACTGCTTTTTATACTGTCTTCACAATATAAGCATACCTGCATCTATATATGTATATGTCTGATTCTGTATATATATATCTCAAAATAGACATATATGTAGTAGTCCTACTAAAAGCAGTAACTAATATAGCACGTGCCATTGCGTGCTCATTTACATGTGAATTCCCAAAATGCATAGCTGCAGTGGAAGCAATTGATGGTGGGCGAAGATGGGGAACAACAGGGTAGTACACATGTGTAACACATGTTCATGAGAAATTATTAGTAGCTACAGGTACAGAACAGAAATATGTATCATATTATTGTGTATTTTATTGATTTTACTCCGACAAACATGACATTACTGCCTATTTTAAGCATGCATCAAAGAAATTGCATGTAACGGCCTACAAACATCACTGGCACTAACACATCTATAGTTGCTTATGAAAAGGTCCATTTTTGCTTTATGTCATATACAGACAGCATAATGAGGCACACGTATCATATGTTATGTCATTGTTTTCA